>NW_006399918.1:6944686-6983817 GCF_000299155.1 Elephantulus edwardii | reverse complement strand
GCTCCAGTGCAATCTTCAGAGTTTCTTCTGACATCCATTTTGGTCTTTTCTATTGTTTAGAATAGATTGTTTATTCTAGTAGAGTAAAATCCTTTACAGTAACACAGCTTATAGAAAAAGGAGTTTTAAGTTCTATTAGCCATAATGCTATGCTACTACCAATTTCCAATCTTAAAAGCTGAAGGAAAAGTGGAGTGACTTCTTTTGTCAATTAGGTCTTTTCAACTTCTTATTGGAAGATTATCTAAAGGCATTATCTGCAAAGCAGACCTACTACAGTTTACAGTCTGATTACTGGAAATGGTAAGGAATTGCGCTGCAAACTGAAGGCATATTCAGTGGAAACCACCAGCTGCTTTATGGGAGAAAGACAATCTCCTTTAAAGTCCCTGAAAATCCACTTGAAGGTCAGCTATGAATTGGTTCTGACTGATGTTACATAACAAAAACTGCCACAGGGAAAAGACAAGTAACGCGGAAAAATAGCACCCTGTTTAGAGACCAAACACACGTAAAGAACATATCCTGTCACCTACAAAGATGTTTATGGAGCATGTGCAGGTCAGCATACATTATCTGGTGTGCTTTGTTTGTTTCTTTCTTTTTTAAAATTAATTTTAACGAAAGCTTACTGAGACTTTGGATTTCCATTCATTCATTGTTACACTTTTCTCCCTGCCCACCCTTCTCCTCCCCATTCGCTCTTCTCTTTGAAAAGTAAAATTCTTTTCTTGTTGTACAATCCCTCCCCCCTAGTCTACTCCACTATGTAGCCTTCATTCTAGACTCCTGTCATAACAATAATACCTAATCATATAACCCTTTTAAACAGTTCTCTCCCTCATCTGTTTCAATTTCTCCCCTCAACCTTGATGTCAGTCCCGTTTTGCAACAGTGGCCTATGCAATATTTGTCCTTCTGTGACTGAGATATTTCACTCAGCATAATGTCCTCCAGGGTCACCCATTTTGAATAATATTGCATGAGTTCCTTTTTTTTCCAATGCTGCAGTAGTATTCCATTGTGTGGATATACCACAGCTTCTCTATCCATTCGTTTGTTGATGGGCACTTGGGTTGTTTCCAACTCTTTGCTATTGTGAACAAAGCTGCGATAAACATGGGTGTCCATATATCTGCTTTGGTGGCGGTTATGGTTTCTTTTTATTAATTTCTATGAAAGTTTACAGAGACTTAGAGTTTCCAGTCATGGTTGCACTTTTCTCCCTGCTCACCCCCTCACCCCCAATTCACTTTTCTCCTTGATAAGTAAAAGAAAAACTCTTTCATTGCTATGCAATCCTTCCTCCAAGCCCACTGCATTGTGCAGCCTTCATTCTGGACTCTTGTCATGACAATAATACCTAATCATATATCCCTTTTAAACAGTTTTCTCCCTCATATGTTGCAATGCAGTATACATTATTCCTCCCCTTCTCTGTCTTCCCTCAACCCCAATGTTAGTCCTATTTTACAATAGTGGCCCTATGCAATAGGTTATAGTTTTTTTCTTTTTTTAAGGTTTTTTAAATTTTTTTTTGTTAGGTTATGGTTTCTTTACAGTATATTCCCAGTAGTGGAATTGCTGGGTCAAATGGTATTTCTATTTGCAACTTTTTGAGAAAGAGACATACAGCCTTCCATAGTGGTTGCACCATATCTGGGTGTGTTTTGTATACGACTATCTATTTAAAGTTGTTGAGATAAAGTAATTATGCTTTCCTATTTTTGAATTTAGTGTCCCTTCCCACTACTTTTATCTTTTCAATTACTTTCCTCCTCTCTGCAGGTCAAGTCCCAAAGATTGGCAATGCTGCGCGTGGGGTCAAAAGAGGAAAACGGTTTGGGGGTGGTGTTTCCTGGTTCCTCCCTCTGTCCTCTCATCAGTGTATTTTTCAATTGTCAAGAGGGAGGGCCAAGGTTCCTACAGCACCAGCAATTTACTTTAAAACAAACAACAAAAAGCAAATATTCAGTCCCTTTCCCTCAAGTCCCACAAAAGGACGACCTTCCTACCTCCTCTTTTGAGGTATTCCTCAAATTCTCCAGCTCCAACTCAGAACGCAGCCAGTCAGAGAATCTGTACTACACGAACAACGCCCAATGAAGGTGAGCACACCTGCTGAAAGTGAGGAATTCGTCTCCTTACGCATTGAGTGTCCAGAGCCAATCAGAGACGGCTCCAGCTTGGACTGGTGCCAGTGCAGCCCTTCGGGGAGTAGGGGGCGGAGTTGCACCTGGCCCCGGTGATTCATTCCTCAGAGCGGCAGCTCCCTTCACCAATCAGAACGTGCAGTGCTAGAGCGCTGACCAATCAGACGGGGAAGGGCTCAACCTGTCGGCTGGAGTTGAGTTAGGGTACTGCAGTTCGTCCTACACTGTCTATTCTCAACGCTCCGGCAGCGGCGGCGGCGGCGGCGGCTCTATCAAATCGTTATGATGGGGACAAGGGCGAGAATCGAGAGGAAACAGTTGCTGCTCCTCACTCTGGCGATCTTGTGTAAGTTTCCGGAGTTTTTGGAGGAATCGGTCAGGTCTGAAGTTGAAGGAAGGAGCTCCCCACGCCCTTTGCTGGAGGGAGAGGAGGATTGGGAAACCTTGCCTCTCCCTTGCTTTGCTCTTTTCCACCGCTGGCTCATCTCTCTTTTTCTCCTCCCCCCATACCTGGTGCAAGACTGGGCTCCCCTCCCCCACAAAGGCGAGTTGTGACCCCTCCCCTTACACAATCTAGGACGGAGCTCCTGCAGCTCTCTGGTGGGCTGGGACTGTCTCCCCTTACACATATCATCAGGAGGGGGCTGCTTTCGCCCTCCCGCATCTTTACAGACTAGTGAGAACTGGTGGGCGCGGGCCCCTTTGTATGTCTGTCCAGCCTGGGAACTCTGCTCTTTAAGGGCTCTTAGAGGAAATCGGAAAGATTAGCCTGGCAGTCAGTCTCTTGGCTGTCGTTGCAGGGGTCTCTCGCTTCCTTGGATAGACTGTCAGGTTGCACTGGTTGTGGGAAAAATGTGTTAGTGGAGACTGAAAAGGAATTAATATCGAAACCCGAAATTTCCCGAACTCAGCGTTTAGAGTTCCTTTCTAGAATAACTAAGTACCTTGGGAGTCCTTAATAAATGTTGTTGACTGAGGAGTGACTATCCCAAGGGGAGGAGATATCTGCTGGTTGGCTGCATTCTCCTTGGTGCCAGGACTCTGCCCTCCCCCCTGGCCCTGTACTAAGAGTTTTTGTTTCTTTTGTAAACTCCCTTTCCTCTGGAACAATGTGAGACTCGCTTGCTGGGGCTTGCCTGTGACTACAGATGTGTTTGTGTGGGTCTGAGGTAGTTGGCCTTAGTCAACGTGTGTCAACACCTGAGTGTATGTATATGTCTGATTCTTAAGCATCTGCATGTGTTTGGTGTGGTGTGTCTTATCTGTACGTACAAATACACTCAGTAAGAGAGTGTACTTTTCCTCAAAGTTCATGGTTCAGGAAGTGTAAAACAATACAGCCAGTGTGAATGGTTAAAAGGCAATTATTTTTGCCTAATTTTTGAAGGTGGAAATAGATTCTCGGCACTCAGGCAGATGATTTGACTCTTATTTGAATTTTTGTGGGGCTAACTAGACCAGATGCAAATCTAATCTTCTCCTCTTGTGTTGGTAAGATCCAGAGAGAGGAAATGACTTTTCCATATTGACAAGGAGGATCAAGGGTGAGCCTCCAATCCAAAATGCGCTGCTCCTTTTTTGACTCCTGGATTCAACATCGCGTAGCTATTAAGTCAGAACCGACTTCACAGCTGACCTTCCACTGAGTTTCTAAGGCTATAGATTGCAAGATCTTTTCCCCGTGGAGCCAGAAGTGGGTTTGAACCACTAGAAAGGCTTGTCCTTTGGGTTGTCAGCACAACTATGTGCACCACATACACCATCCGAGCTCCCTATCTAATCACGTAGGAGCCATGATATCGAAGTTACTCCAAATCCATTATCTTATTTACATTTTCTATTTCACTAGGTTTTTCCTTCTCCTTTTCATATCTTTTTCTCTTTAGTTTCTTTTATTCTCTACCTCCTTTCACCTGTTAGCTTCTGCCTATTTCTTAAAACTGCCATTTTCATCCCTGGTCAATTTTTGATTCTGTGTGTGGTACTCCAATACTAAAGATTTTACCAGGCCTTATACAGTATCCTCCACCTTTAAACCAACAAGTCTCTCTCTTTTTAAAATTTTTTAAAATAAAAACCATATCATTTTATTGAATTATTCAGTTATTTGAAACAGAAATATACAGTGAATTAATAGATAATTAAGGGTTCTTGGTACAAAAACCCTGAATTTTTCTTTCTGAAATTTAGTTATCATAGGTTTTCAAGAGGAAAGATATTTTCAGCTCATCCATCTCTTGCGGGCCTTTCCAATTTGCTTGTAAAAATGCTTTAATATTGCCCATCTCTTTTTTTTAATCATAATTTTTTAAATTTTTACAATTTTTAAATTATTATACTAGCAGAATACTGAAGAGCAACAGCGTCAGGCTGGAGACTAAGGTGTACCTGATCCAGGCTATAGTCGTCACAATTACGTGCTATGCATCGGAGAGTTGGACAGGAATAGGGATGATAGAAAGAGAATGGATGTCTTTGAGCTGTGGTGCTAGAGAAGAGTGTTGAATATACCATGGACTGCTAGGAGAATAAACAGGTTTGTCCTGGAGAGGGTGAATCCAGAATGCTCCTTGGAGTCAAGGATTCAGAAGCTTCGTCTGACATACTTTGAGCATGTTGAAAGGAGGGACTGGTCCTTGGAGAGGGTCATCATGTTTGGGAGAGTGGAGGGATGGTGCAGAAGAGGAAGACCCTTGATGAGATGGATTGATTCTGTGATTGGAGCGGTGGGAATAAGTGTGTTTGAGATGGCGAGGTTGGCACAGGATAGAACGGCATTTAGGGCTCTTGTACATAGAGTTGTTATGAGTCGCAAGTGACTCGATGGCACATAACAACAACAACATTTAAAAAATTGAAATACATTGTTTTTCAGACCAGATTCTTCCAATTTCCCTCAATCTCCACCCATCAAATTGTAAAATCCCATGGTTAATACTACCCACCCCCCAAATCCTTATCCCTCTTCTTCCACTTCCTTCCTTGGATCCTCATACTCTTTAGATAATGATGGTTTTATATAATATTTGTCCTTGTGGAACTGAGTTAGTTCACTCAGCATAATGCTCTCCAGTCCCTCCCCAGTTAGGTAATAATGAACAAATTCATTGCTCCTGTGTGCTGTGTAGTATTCCATTGTATGAATATACCATAATTTCTCAATCCATTTGATTGTGGTTGGACAACTGGGCTGTTTCCACGTTTTTGCAATGGTGAGTAACACTGCTATGAACATTGATGTACAAGTCTCCATTTGTGCCTCAGCTCTCATTTTTTCAGGATATATTCCAAGCAGTGGAATAGCTGGTTCATATGGAATTTCTATGTTTAGCTTTTTGAGGAAGCACCAATCTCTTTTTCAGTCAGTGACTCAATTTGTCAGGCTTGTACACTTCATAGAGTTGCTGCTCTCCCTCCTTTCTTCTCCTTCTCGTGTTCTCTATTACTTGTGATAAACTTATAACAATCACTTACAGACACTTAAAAGGTGGTGATATCATCAGTCAGTGCTAGAGGATGTCCTCTAGGCTGTTCTGAAGATGTCTCCGATGTTGTAACATTACCTTGGCAAAACTGGGTCCTGGAAAGCAACAAGTTCAGGGAGCCGAGGAGCTGGCCTTGCAATTGCTAAAGTGGGACAGTGATGTGCCTGGTGCAAAGAGACTATAAGTAGGCATCAGCCGTGCCACCTGGGTTCTATCTTGCCTCTTCTCTACCTCTGCTCTGTTTGTGATCTTAGGGCTGATAGTGTAACTGAATGTCTTTGGCCTCAGTTTTGTCATCTTCTGTAAAACAGGAATAATAGTACCTATTCTGCCCTTGTCATAAAGATCAATTAGGATAATAGTTACATTGCTTATTGCAGAAGAGATTATTGTTCTATGGCTATCATCTCCCTCCTAGGTCCCACAAAGCGAGAGTTAAACTGTAGGCCTCTTTCTTGGGTTTGTTCTGTCCTCTCATCCTGAGCAGATGCAGGTTTTCCATGTACTTTATTTTGCTCCGTCTAAGGTGCTTTTCATTGTGGATTCTTTTATCAGATCAGGATAGAATGGGACAAGCAGGTGAGGCCTTAACCTCAGCCTGCTGAACAGGGAGGGGAAAAGAAGACCTTCTGGAGCAGAGGCTTGGAAGCTAGATGCTGGGAAAGTGAATCTGGTGGCCAGTCATGCCAGCATCCCTTTCCCTAGAGAGCCTGCACTTAGGAATGATCCAGACCTCCACCAGTCAGGAAGAGACATCCCTGGTAGCACACTGGTGTGCGGATAGAACAATTTTTGGTGCGGCTACTGAGAGTTGTGCTGCCAACCCTAAGGCAGGTGGTTTGAATCCATTAGCTGTTCTGTTGGAACAGGTCGGGCAATCTCCTTCTCATTTAATTTGCAGCCTCTAAAAACCCAACAGAAGTTCATCTGTAAGTTGGTTCCAAGATGCCATACATCAACACCACCATCACGACCACCACAAGAAGAAAAAAAGAGCCTGCATTGGTATTCTGACTTCTTCTCTCTCCACCCCCCATGCATTCTCAAGGGAGAAATTGCTGCCTTCTGTTGAGCCAGTTTGTGAGTCCTGTGGTTTCATAATCATGTTTTTGACTTGGCACAGCTAAGGCCTTTTTAATTTGTTGTTCGCGGTTCTGTCTGTTCTGGTGCAGACACATACCTTAAGTCTGATGGTTTAAGAGTTTTCATTGTTGCAGGAAGTGGGCTGATTTTAGTGAAGGTGGAGTGTGAGTCACTCCCCTTCCTCCACTCTCAGGAAAGAATTGTTCCCTCAAAACTATAGTGACAAGTAATGACTGGAACCAGGAAATGATTAGTGGTGGAATTTTAGTACCTATTCCGTCCCCTTTTGGTTCCAGAACACTTTCACTCCATGATATTTCTCTTGAGTTCTTTTGTGTTCAGGGCTTTGTCTGGAGTCTCCAGCCTAGTTCTGCTTTGAGATAGAGCTGCTCTGATTTTCAAGCAGTTGTTTATTTAGAATAGTTGTAATATTCTTGAGGTTCAAGAATCAAAATGATAATAAAGGAGTGGTGTGTCTAGCAAAACAGAAACTTTGGGAAAATTTATTCCCATTCATTCCTGTTTACTCTATGACTCCCATGGTTTCCTAGTTATCTTTACTGTTATTTTGTTAAACGGATACAAGTGTATATAAGTATATAATCTTTTCCCCCTCTTCTTTTAACCCAAAAAGAAAAATACTGTATACATTGTAGAAAGTCCTGGTGGCACAGTAGTTAAGGGCTCAGTTGCAAAACAAAAGGTTGACATTAGGACTCATCAGCTGTTCCACTGGAGAAAGATGTAGCCATCTGCTTCCTTAATTAAAGATTGTAGTCTTGGATACCAAAAGCAATCTACATGTTCAACACAATCCCAATACAGATACTAAATTCATTTTTCAAGAAGATAGAAAGGGAAATTGTCTATTTGGAGAGGAAAGAGACCCGAATAAGCTAAGCACTTCTAAAAAACAAAAATGAAGTGGGAGGCATAGTACTCCCTAATCTCAAAACCTGCTACACAATGGTAGTAACCAAAACAACATGATACTGGTACAATGACAGGCACATAGCCCAATAGAACAAAATTGTGAACCCAGAAATGGACCTAACTATCTATGGGCAACTGATATTCAACAAGAAAATGAAATCTATCCAATGGAGAAAGGACAACCTCTTCAACAAATGGCAATGATAAAACTGGACTGCTACGCACTGCAGAAAGCTCAGACAGGATCTATATCTCACACTATACACAAAAATCAACTCAAGGTGGACCAGAGACCTAGAAATAAAGCCCCAAACCATATCAGAGACAAACTGGGATCAAGCTTAGGCAGCCTAGTCTATGTATAAAGAAACTGCCAAATACAGCCAGAAATATACAATCTAAAGAGGATAAAATTGATGAATGGAACCTTCTCAAGATTAAATCTCTGTGCACATCAAAACATTTTCCCAACAGAAAAGAAAACCTACTGACTGGGAAAAAACATTTGGCAATACCATTTCAGACAAGGGTCTTATATCAAAAGTATACAAAATCCTACAGGGCCTCCACAAGAAAGACTGATAATACAGTTACAAAATGGGCAAAAGACATGGAAAGACTTCTCACAGAGGAAGATATTTGGATGGCCAACAGGCACATGAAGAAATTCTCCAAATCACTGGCAATAAGAGATGCAAATCAAAATCTCAGTGAGATACCATCTCACTCCAGTAGCTGTGGCAAAGTTTAACAGGACAGCAAGTAATAAATGTTGTAGAGGGTGTGGTGAGATAGAACTCCTATATTTTGTTGATGGGATTGGTACAACCTCTCTGGGAAGTAGTTTGGCACTTCCTCAAAAAAGGTGAACATAGAAATTCCTTATGACACAGCTAGTCTACTGCTTGGACTATACCCTGAGAAAATGAGAACTGAGGCACAAACAGAGACTTGTACACCAGTGTTCATAGTAGTGTTATTCACCATCGCAAGAATATGGAAGTGAAAAAAAAAAAAAAGAATATGGAAGTGACACAAATGTCCAACCACAACTGAATGGATTGAAAAATTATGGTACATTCACATGATGGAATACTATGCAGCACCCAAGAGCAATGATTTTGTAAATTACTGCTTAACTTTGGAGAGACTGGAGCGCATTATGCTAAGTGAACTCAGTCCCAGAAGGACAAATAGTTTATAAGACTATTATTGTGGAAAGAATATGAGGATCCAAGGAGGCGGGAAGGGTGGGAGCAGAGGGGTGAAGATGGGCCGGCTGGGGGAGGGCATTAATCATAGGGTCGCACTATTTGATGAGTGGAAGGGGGATGTGAAGGAAATGGGAAAACTCCAATGTGAAAAATAATGTATATGAACTTTGTAAATAAACAAGTATATGTTGTTGTTATATGTGCCATCAAATCACCTGCAACTCATAAAGACCCTATGTATAACTGCCTTAAATTCTGCTCTATCCTGTGCTAATCTTATTGTCTCTGATACACCTACCCTCATTACCCCAGCCACTGAATCAATCTATCTAATTTTGGGTCTTCCTCTCCTATATTGCCCTCCCAAGCATGATGGCCCCCTCCAAGGACTGGTCCCTCATTGCAACATGTCCAAATTATGTCAGAAGAAGCTTCAGAATTCTTGCCTCCAAGGAGCAGTCTGGCTTAACCCTCTCTAGGATGAACCTGTTCATTCTCTTAGCTGTCCATGGTATATTCAACACTCTTCTCCAACACCACAGCTCAAAGGCATCAATTCCCCTTCTATCATCCCTAGTCATTGTCTAGCTCTCTGATGCATAGCAAGTGATTGCAAAGACCGTGGCTTGTATCAGGCACACCTTAGTCTCCAGACTAACATCATTGCTCTTCAGCACTTTGGAGAGGTCTCTGACAGCTGACTTTCCCAACGCAGTATGCCTTTTAATTTCCTGGCTGCTGGTGCCAAGAATGTTGATTGTGGAGCCATGCAGACTAAATCTGTTAACAATCTCAATCTCAAGGGAGCTCTGGTGGCCTAGTGGCAAGACACTGCACTGCAATCCCAGAGGTACGTGGTTCAAATCCACCAGATGCTCTGCAGGAGAAGGAGGGGACAACCTCCTCCTGTACCAGTCAGATCTGATTTGACGGTGCATGTAAAAATAATACAATAAACATTTAAAAAAAAAAAAGAACAATCTCAATCTCTTTACTGTCCATCATGATGCTGCCAATTGGCCCACTGGTGAGAATCTTTGTTTTCTTGATACTGAACTTCAATCTATATTGAAGACTGCAGTAAGCCAGCATTTTTGGTTGTTACATGCTGTCAAATCGCCTGTGACTTATAGCGACCTTAATGTATAACAGCCCTAAACCCTGCTCTATCCTATGCAGATCTTATTGTCTCTGATAAACCTATCCTCATTACCCCAGTCACTGAATCAATCCATCTCATTGAGGGTTTTCCTCTTCTGCGTTGCCCCTCCACCCTCCCAAGCATGACGTCCCTCTCCAAGGACTGATTCCACCTTGCAACATGTCCAAAGTATGTCAGATGAAGCTTCAGAATCATTGCCTCCAAGTCTTGGAAACTACGTGAGCAATGGTATTCTGTCCTAAAAGGCTGCTATGAATCAGAATTGGCAGGTAGCATCAGATTTAAATACACTGCATTGTATTTTGCTTGTTTGCTTAAGAATGTATCTTGGAGATTGTAGGTATTGGGACTTGGATTGTTAAAAATCTGCCTCAACTCCCACAAGCATAATTCATCTGAGTTCAAGGAGTCCTGTTCTTGTTCTTGGGACATACAAAGGCCTGACATCCCCTTCTTCCTAAGGATATTTAATCTCCACACACTTCCCCCCCCAACACACACACGTTTTATGTAATAGTTTAGGAAATGATGGGGCTTGTTTTCCACATCTGTTTCCTTTTCAGAGGTTCAGGAAAGACCTAGATGACCACTTGTCAGATGTTTGGTGGAAGAGGTTTCAGTGCTGTGAGGAGTAAGTTGTGGGAAGCAGAATGAGTGAGCATGTACTGGGCTTTTCCAGGCATTGAAAACTCAGAGTTCACTTTCCTGTGACTCTGATAAGCACAGTTTCTGTCTAAAGTCCGGCTTGTGTCCTTTGTTTCTCAGCGTGGGGGTGGGGCAGGAGGAAGCTGCTGGCTGGCAGGAAGTTTGATGCCTGGCCACTGGAGTGAGCCCTGGGCAGTTCCCTGATGTGAATGCACCTGCAGACTTACTTCCCCTTTAATAGAGGCATCATGGAAGGTGTGGTGGAGGAGGGGGGAAGGAGCTCAGCAGGTAGAACTGGAAATTCTGCCAAGAGAGGGAAGGATGCTGGTTGGAGTGAAAACCTCCCCTGTCTTGCACTGCCATTTCCACTTTCTGCCTTTCTCAGGGCTGTGCCAGCTGATCAATGTCAATTAAAGTGCAGCCAAGATTGGCTGTTTCGACTTCGCCTAGCCTGTTGTCTTGCTTACCAAGCCTTCCTCTTGCCCACACATTCCTTATCTGCCCCACCCAGCTTCCAGAAAGGGCCTGCCAGCTTGTAGACTTTCCCTGGTCCTGTATTGCCTTCTGATATTTATGGGAAAGAGTTCAGTCTCTTTAGGATGGGCCGTGGAGAGGGAAGTCTAAACCAGAGGGTGGAAGACCTAGGTCTGTGTTTTAATTATATTACAGTGTCCAGCTCATTTGTTTCTCCAGCAAACATGGGTGTTTACTATGTTTTGAGTAGTGTACCAGAGTTTAGTCATAAACACATGAATTATACCTGGTACCAGGAAGGTGTGAGAGGTGGGGAGGAGTTGGTAACAATGAGCCTATATAAGGTAAATGTGGACATGCTATAACTTCTGCCTTTTACTGACTCATTCTCCCGACTGTGGCTTGCTTGTAGTTGGAAGTTTGTATGAGGCCTCTGTGAAGCTCCTGGTCAAAAGGGAAGTTTGAGTAAATTCTTAGAGAAAACTAGAGGCTGGGTAGCTGGATCCTTTAAAAATGATCCGTGTGAAAATGATAATAATTAACAGGATACATAAAGAATACAAAGGTCTTATTAATTATTAATTTGAGTTTGGCCTTTCATGTATACAGGGGTGATTGTGGCTGGGTTCTGTTAAGTGTCTAGAGGCCTTCATCTTTCTGTGACCTTCTTTTCTCAGTATTGCTTTAGTGTGATTAAAAAAACCCCAACACCATAGAGTACTTTCTTGAGTCCCTAGGTGGTGCAGATGATTAGCACAGTTTTTTGCAAACTATGGTTGGAGGTTTGAATCTACCCAGAAGTGCTTCAGAAGAATGAACTGGCAATCTGCTTCTGAAAAACAGTCATTGAAAACCCTCTAGAGCTCAGTTCTGCTCTGACACACATGGGGTTGTTTTAAGTTGCACTCAACTCGATGGCAACTGGTAGTGGTAGGAGCTAGGAAGGATTACTTTTTTGTCCTTAGGGAACTCAAAGACATGTACTGATTTAAGTAACATACAGAGTAGGGTGCACCAGGCACTGTCATTAAGGTGCAAAATATTTTGGGAGGAAAGAGGGAAGGTGATAAAAATTTGTTAAAATATACATACTCATTGTCAAACAAAAAAACAATACTCAAAACAATGAGACATTATAAAGGAATAGAGAAAAAAAATGAAGGAACCCTAGTGACATAGTGGTTTAATGCTTGATGGTTAACTTAAAGGTCAGCAGTTCAAACTCACCAGCAGCACCACAAGAACAAAAGACAGCCTGCTCCTAAGGAAACCCTCTGAGGTGGTTGTCCTGTAGGATTGCTGTGAGTCAGTATCAACTCATGTGATGTGATGGCACATAACAACCACTACCTTGTTATCTAGAGATGTACACTTATTACTGGTATGCCATTTTATTCTTTCTTCTATACATAAATGTGAGGTGTGTATGTGTGTTGAGAGATCTAGAACTCCTTTACTCATTACTGTTGAGTTGGAACCAATTCATAGTGAGTTGTGTTGGCGAAGAGTACTGACTATCCTGTGGACTGCCAAATGAACAAGTAAACAAGTCTTAGAGAAAATGTGACCGGGGTGCTCCTTAGAGGCAAAGATGGTGAAGCTTGGTTATGTCCTTTGGACATGTTGATAGCATGAACCAGTCCTTGGAAAAAGTCATTCTATCGGGAAAGAGAGAGGGTTAACATAAGAGAGGAAGACCCTTAACAAAATGGATTGACATGGTGGCTATAACAATGAGCCCGAGTATATCCAAGATGGTAAGGATGGTTGGTGTGTGTACACATACACACTGATGTGTTTATATAGCATACAAGTTTAAAATATAGATAATATGAAAGCAGAATGTGCTATAAACAAGGTCCATTCTATAGTATTCTTCTGTTTGACTATTTTGTTATGTGTCATTGATTTAGAACCAATTCACAGCTGATTCTCCAGTGGGTTTTAGAGGCTATAACTGCAGGGAAGGAGACTATCTTTTTCCTAAAAAGCAGCTGATGGACTTGAACCACCTGACTTTGGGTTGACAGTGCAACTCCTTACTACGAGACTACCAGAGCTCCATACTTTTGACTATACTATATTTAACTTGCTGAACATAATTTAAAAATAGTTACAGCTGTCCATCAACAGTAAACTACCAGAAATTCAAACCAGAGTCATACAAAGATATGCCAATTAAATGGTAACTGATTATTTAGAAGAAACCCAAGTGGCCTACTAGATTGCATGTTGAGCTGGTAACACAAAAGTTGATGGTTTAAATCTACTAGTTACTTTATTTATTTATTATTTATTTATTTATTTTACTAGTTACTTTTCGAGAGGAAGATAGGCAGCCTGCTCCTGTTAAGATTGATAGTCTTAGGAACCCAACAGTGAATTGCCATGAGTGGAAAGCAGCTTGAGGGCAGTGGCTTTGGCCTTGGTTTGCTTGTTTTCTTAAGGTATGTTCTTGGTAGAGAGGGAGATTTGGTGACATGGTTCATAGGAAGTTGTGAGAGTAAAATAAAAGGGATACTTCTGGCAGTTCAAACCCACTAGCAGGTTATCTATGACTTGATTCTGACTTGATGATGTTGAGTTTGAGAGTTTCTATTCCTAGATGCTGGAGAGAGATTACTTTTTATGGGAAAGACATCAAGGGATATTTGACAGGATAGAAAAGATGGATGTGATTCCCTTGCTTGTACAATGAAAATGTAACCGAGCATAATAGTTTTGGAGTCTTGAGGTTCGCTAGAGTGGATTAAGATTCCTACCTTGGGATTGGTAGCTGTGATTTTGGACAACTCCCTTAAACCCCAATTTTCTTGTCTGTAAAATAGAAGGGTGCTTGCTGATCATGGAAGTACTGATCTCATAGGTCTTTGTGAGAATTTAATGAGAAAATGTGTTATGTACTGACAATGGTGGCTCAATATGACAAAATGTGTTACTATTTTTATTACTCCATTGGTCAGGCAGTCACCAGACGTTGCTTCATTTGAATTGTGAGAAAAGCATGTGGTGTGAAATAAATATGTAGATGTGGCTATTTTGAAAAATGTACTTTGTCATTGCTGTTTTACTATTTGGGAAAATGGCGCAATAAAAGGGTCTGACTTCTTCTAAACTTTACAAGGGGAAGAGAGAACCATTGTTAGTATAAGCTTCATGCTGAGTCCGATGAGGTGAGGAGATACATATGTCTCCGCCTTCTAATGTTTTTACAATTCTGACATCAGCCCTCCCTCCCATGGCACATTCTACTTTTCTGCTGGGTTTGAGAAATTTTTGTAATGGTCACTGAGCTGTGAGGAGTCTGTTGTTCAAAATGGCTTCCCTAACCATTGACTGACTTTGCCACATTGATGAGCAGGAACATGTGACTAGAGTGTGTTAGCCTATTCACAAGGGGACTGGCTAATCTTACCATTGAATTGAACTGGATCCAGCAGCAAAATCAGAGAATCTCGCTGCCATCACAAAAGAAACAAGAGAATGCAATATCCTTTGGGGTCAGAGATTCTGGTGTCAAGCAGACCAAGACTTATGGGATGGCAGCATCAGCCATAGCAACCAACAGCAGAGAATCAAAGACCTGATGTGAGATGGGATGGATCTTAGGACTACTATTCCACAGAGACCTAAGAGCCTTTACCCAAGTTTGTTGGAAGACTGGAGGGGAGAGAGCCGTAATTGGTAGGACTGGACTAAAGTTGTGAGGCTGAGGGCTGAGGTCCCTGTGAACACATGTCAGCAGCTGTCCTGACTGAGTGATTTTAGTTTGTTATTCCTTTTGACTTCCCTAATATGGTTCTGTATGGTTTTTGAACTATCATAACAAATTTTGGGTCCAGTAGATCAGTAAGATTGGTATTGGGATGGATAGTGTGGGAGCATAGGGACATGTCTGATCTCATGGGAACTGGTTTTGTGTTGATGATGTTGATGGGGACAAGTTCCTGTTTATGGAGTTGGTAAAGGTCAGATATGGCTGTCTCCATGAGGCTCTTGCTCTTTTTATAGTCACACAGAACTTGCAGATAGTACTCAAAATTATCAGTTTTCTTCGTAATAGATTATGATTGATTAGAAATGACTCATGATACAAGTGTTTTGCTTTTTTAAAAAAAAAAAATCAAGACAGCCTCTTAGTCATGCCATCAAGGTTCTGGCCCTCAGCCCCTTAGGCTTTTTGGTCTGGCCCCTGCCCTGTCTGGCAAGTGTTATAAATTTCTTAACTCCACCAGTTAAGTCCCTTGAGGCACCTCACTCAGTGAGTAAGCACTGGTTTAAAGGTGTTCAGCTCTGTCATTCGGTGAGTCAGCAAGCTTCGTTTCATCACGTACCAAAGATGCCTTTCGTGCTGTCTCCTGCTGGCTGCCTGATCCTGACGCATTGCTGCCATCATTTCTCTGTCACTGTTTTTCACCATCTCTCACTATCTCTGATCCTATAGCTTTCGATCTCCTAGATCTAGGTAGCAGTTTTTCAGCACTAGGAGTCCGCACCCAAAGAATGTGCTCCTGTCCTGCCTCTGGAATGACTCATTTTAAGCCTAGTGTGATGTCAAAACTAACCAATCCTCATGTTAGGGTTCTTTGTTGTAGCTACGTGCCATTGAATTAGTTCTGACTCCCAACAACCTTCTGCACAATAGAATGAAACAGACACCATCCTCACAATTGCTGCTGTACTGTGTTGTTGTTGTTACGTGCTGTCGAGTTTCCTGCGACTCATAGTGACCATATGTACAACAGCCCTAAACCCTGTACTATCCTGTGCCAGTCATATTGTCTCTGACATACCTACCCCAGTCACTGAATCAATCCATCTCATAGAGGGCCTTCCCCTCCTGCGCTGTCCCTCCACTCTCCCAAGCATGACGTCCCTCTCCAAGGACTGGTCCTTTTTACCATGCCCATTATTGTAGCACTTATGTCAGTCAGCCTTGTCAGGAGTTCTTATTTGCATGGCACTGCCCCCAAATGATTTTTGTATTTTTTTTAATTTAAATGCCCTTAATTTTAAGTTTTCCCCCCATTATTTTAGTAATAATTTTTTTAAATGCAACATACATATTTTTTACAGCACATTCTTTCCATTTAATTTCCCCCCATTTATTCATTGTTGCATTTTCCTCCCAGCCCACCCTTCCCTCCAGAGTTCATTTTTCTTTTTGGAAAAAAAAATTCTTTCATTTTTATACAACCCCCTACCCCAAGCTTACAATCCACTTTACTATGCATTATTTTTTCTATAATAATGTCATGAAAATGATACCTAGTCCTATATTCCTTTTAAACAGTTCTCTCCCTCATCTGTTTCAATGTAGTGCACATTATTTATCTCCTCTTTTCTTAGGTTCCCCCCAGTCCTGACGTCAGTTCCATTTTACAACAGTGGCACTATGCAGTATTTATCCTTTTGTGACTGAGATATTTCACTTAGCATAATGTTCTCCAGGGTCACCCATTTTGTGTATTTTATGAGTTCTTTTTCTTTTTTTAATTATTATTATTAAATTTTATTAGTTTTAATGAACATTGACAGAGATTTTGGGTTTTCATTCATTTATTGTTGCAGAGTTCTTTGTTTTTCAATACAGCATAGTACTCCTTTGTTTGAATATACCACAGCTTCTTTATCCATTAGTTTGTTGATGGGCACTTGGGTTGTTTCCAGCTCTTTGCTATTGTGAACAAAGCAGCCATAAACATGGATGTGTGTATATATTATCTGCTTGGGTGACAGTTCTGGTTTCTTTAGGGTATATTCCCAGTAGTGGAATTGCTGGGTCAAATGGTATTTCTATTTGCAACTTTCTGAGAAAGTGCCATACTGCCTTCCATAGTGGTTGCACCATTTCACACTCCCACCAACTGTGAATAAGGGTTCCAGTTTCTCCACAACCTCACCAGCATTTGCTGTTTGCTGCTCTGTTGAATTTTGTTATTCTTACTGGGGTAAGATGATTATCTCAAAGTTGTTCTTAATTTTAATTTTTAACATTTTGATAATAGTAAGGAATCTATTATTATCATCAAAACTGTCAAACTACAAATCCAAATGATTTCATTTCCAACGGTTCAAAAATAGTAATATCATAAAATAGAATCCTCAAAATAAAATGCGTAGCAGAGGTTTGATAAATATTGAATTTTAAAATATAGTATTTATGAAATACCTTTTTATATTCTGTGAATCTGTAGAAAGGTGTTTTTGTTTTATGTTTTGTTTGGTTTGGTCATTGTAAGCTTTTGTTAGCATGGATGTCAAACATTTATGAACTTTGCTTGCATTTATTAGTAAACTGTCTAATCCCTTGGTGGTCCACAATCACTTTATTTGTGTAATTCCATATAGTCATTTGTTGAGTGTCACAAGACTGTGGCTAAAAGGACCATTTATAAGTCATCCATGACACTGTATTACTCCTTCAGCTACATAGTGATTTCCAGGAACTAATTATAGCCTTGGTTTTACAGGTTTATACAGAACCACTCTTCTCTGAGGTATATGAGACATGTGGGAACTGACTGAGGTATTAATGCCTCTGAGCTCATCCTTTTCTCTTAGCAAGCACACTTTCTGTTCCACCTGTGAGCGCTTGGCCATTCCATCTACTTTCCTCTTGCTCTGCCACAATGTCTACAGATCACCAGTGCTCTCATTTCTTTCTCCTTGAAATTTATCAGACTTGTATACACCCTCCCAGATCTTGATGGTCCAATCTCATATTTCTTACTCATCTGTTACCTCATTTCACCTTTGACGTTTTGTTTGACTTTCTGCTTTGTGTTCTGTGTATCACTGTTTGCATATTTCCTGGTGGCTTTTTTGGTTTGTTTTTCAGTCATCTTTCCTCTTCTCCCCCACCCCCTGTTTTTGCTTTTTCTTTCTGGCTTTCTATTGTTTTTCTTTCCTTCTGATCCCAGGATGGTATGTGTTTTGATGATGTTGTTGTTTTAAATTTTATTCTTCTTTCTAACTCCCCTTTTGCTAGATTATAATACCTAGTACATAAAGTTACTGTAAAAATCAGAACATAGAAAGGAAAAGCTTTTGTACCCCCTTCTCTGAGATAAAGTGTTTGGAGTCCACTTTTAAAGATTTTTGCATGCAGATACTCAGATTGGCTTTAATTATTTATAAAAATAATGTCTATTTATGTATTATTTTTTCCTCATTTTGGACATATATCAATGTCAGAATAAATTGTCATACCACATCCTTTGGAATGGCACTGTGCATTTTTTACATAGTTGGGTGGTTGATGCAGTATCATGTACTGGAGTAAGCTTACCTGGTTAAAATCTTTGTACTGACACATACTAGCTTTGTGACCTGGGGCAAGTCATCTAAATTTCTGTGCCTGGTTAACTTATATGTAAGGTGGGAAAAATGATAATACTTCTTAACTGAAACTTAAACCCATTGGAACTGCCTCATAGCTGACCTTCCAGCGGGTTTTTAGAGGGTGTAAAGCACATGAGAGAAGATTGCCCATCTTGCTTCCCTGGAGCAACAGGTAGATTCTAGCCACAAGTGAGGTATGACCTCTGGGTTAGCAGCACAACTTTCTACGGGCTACACCACCAGAGCTCCTTCATGCTCAGCAATATGTACTCAAAATTCAGATAGGATGAATTAAAAGCATAGGACACATTTTACAGAATACCTGCTGCTGGTGTCCCATTTTAGAACTTCATCATTTTGAAGATTATCTCTACAAAAAAGAGGACTGCTCCGGTTAGGAGTCTCTTCCTCAGCTAACTGGGGCCTACTTGGAGTTTTTTGATTGCTCTTTGATCATGAAGACAATGGAGTGTTTTATGTGGATTCATGGTCTTCCTCCAGTTTTTGCTGATGCTATTTTAGCTATTGCATTAGAAAATGCCCTAGCATTTCCTGCATTGCTGGCTCTGCACACTTCCTATGGATACAGGAAGCAGGTTCTGACATGTGTATTCTGATACACACAGATAGATACACTTTGGCTTAACTCCATTCCAGAAATCAGTTCCTTTTGAAAAATGGCATATGGGTTTGCCCATGTGTTTAGAATTTTGATTCTATTTTAATAACAGTGACTTTTTTAAAAAAAGACCTTCATTTTTAAAAAATATTTATTAATTTTAATGAACATTTACAGAGATTTTGGATTTCCATTCATTCATTGTTGCACTGTTTTCTCTACCCCCCCAGTTTGTTCCTCTCCTTTTTTTCCCTCTTGAAAGTCTGTTTTAATTGTCCCATGGCCACAGTGCTTGTCAAAACCAGTTCTGATTAATCTCCTTTGTCAGTGTGTCCTTTGCCATTCCGTATCACTCCTTCCTGAGAGAGATTTCACTCTGATTCATAAGGAAAAGGGGACAGAGTATTCTCTTAGCTACTTCCTGCTGAAAAAGGACGCTGTAAGTTTCAGGGTGAAGATCTTCTCTCACTACTCTGAAGGGCCCCTTTGGCAATAGGAAACACATAGCCTACTGTGGAGATTGATTTTGGATTTAGATGCACTGTTATCAATTGTGCTTAGCCATACATGTTCATATCCTTGAAGATGCATCATGGAACTGTTGTATCCATTTTCTCCTGGACACAAGAGCCTAATATTTGGTCCTAAAAGCCTTCTGAGGTCCCAACTCTTCTCACTATTTCTTAGTTGTTGGAACTGATGGAAAACCTCATAAGCAGTTCCTTACTTCACCTCTGCCTTGCATGTGGACTTCCAAGCTGTAAAACAACCCAGTGGTAGATGGAAATTTGTCCAGGACTTACGAACAATAAATGACATAGTTGAGCCTCTACATCTTGTGGTTTGTAACCTCTATACTATAATAGACAAAGTGCTAGTTAATAAGCCTTTTATTTTAAGAACTAACTTCCCTCTGTAACTTGATTTGTGCCACTGTTAGAACCTCTACTTGGAATATTATTGCTTTTAATTTTTTACTCAAGACCTTTATTTTTAAGTTATATAAGTTCTTCTTTTTTTTTTTTGTTAAAAGGTGAACCTCACTTGTCACTGACTTTTTTGCCTTTGGTGTGAAAGCCTGCTGGTAGACCCACAAAAAATGCTCTGATTACATGCTGTCCTTTAACAGATGAGGCTAGCATCCAGGACAGCTCCTCATCTCACTCTGACTTAGGCCAAAGATATAAAATTTGTTGCAGATGCCCGAGCCTTAGTGCTGTTAGCTGATTTTATAGCAGTTTCTATGGGGCCAAAGGGAAGAGCAATGAGTATTGAATAGAGTTGGGTAAACCAATTGACTTAGAAAATTGATAAAAAAATATTGGGGCCATACTTGTTCAGTATGTTACCAGTAACATAAATGAATAGTCTGGGGATAGTATCACCATTACCAATTTACTGGGACTCGCTGTAACCAAAGACAACTTTAAGATTAGCAAAGGTGGAAATCAGAAAAGCTGTGACATTGGTTGTTAATGCTGTTATTGTTTATTTTAAGAAAAGTCTGTAAAAAAAAAGTCTGTACTTGTGACAACTGCTCAAGTTGTCATGATTTCTGCAAATAGAAACAAAGGAGTTGTCACTATCTTGCAATGATAACGGTTGGAAGAAAGCATATCATTATAGTAAAGGATAGAAACATTGAATTATTTAAAGTTTGAAGTTTAACTGAGGTTGTATTTTCTTATTAATACATCAAAATGTAAAAAATGTGAACTTCAGGATGTCTACTGAGTGAAAAGAAAATTTATAGTGTCCAGTTCAATGTATCTGTTCTTGGAATTGCCACTGCTCATGTAAGCCTTTGGTCATAATTGCTGAAGATTGTGATGGAGAAGCTCGAATTACCCTTGTTTTGAATCTGCTGAAGTTTGGTCTTCAGGTGGTAGCTGTCAAAACTCCAGGTTTTGAGGACAGTGTAGAGAACCAGCTTAAAGACATAGCTTTTCCTACTGGTGGTCAAGTATTTGGAGAAGAGGGCTTGATTGTGAATCTTGAAGATGTTCAGTGTCACAGCTTAGGAAAAGTTGGAGAGATCATTGTGACCAAAGATGATGCTCTTGACAGGAAAACGTGACAAGGCTTGAACTGAAAAATGTATTCAAGAAATTGTTGAGTAGCTAGACATCACAATTTATCAATGTTGTTGTTGAGTCACCTGTGATTCATAGCGACACTACGTACAACAACCCTGAATCCTGCTCTATCCTGTGCCAACCTTAGTGTCTCTGACACACCTACTCCCATTACTCCAGTCACTGAATCATTCCATCTCATCAAGGGTATTCCTCTTTTGCATTGTCCCCCACACTTCCAAGCATGATGTCTCTCTCCAAGGACTTGCAACATGTCCAAAGTATGTCAGACGAAGCCTCAGAATCCTTGCCTCCAACGAGCAGCCTGGTTTCACCCTCTCTAGGACAAACCTGTTTGTTCTCCTGGCAGTCCATGGCAAAATTCAGTATGCTTCTCCAGCACCACAGCTCAAAGGCATCAGTTCTCTTTCTATCTTCTTTAGTCATTGGAAAGCAAAAACTTAATGGAAACTGACAAAACTCTTGGATGCAGTAGCTGTGCTGAAAGTGGGCGAGGCCAGGATGTGGAAGTGTATGAAAAGAGTTACTGATGCCCTTAGTACAACATTAGCTTCTACTGAAAAAGACATTGCTCTGTCTTGGCATATCCCAGTGTCAGACTCACTAACTCCAACCAATTAAAAAAAATTAGTCTGGAAATTATGACACAAATATTCAAAATTCCTGTAATGACAATTGCTAAGGGTGCACGTGCTGAAGGATCGTTGATAGTTGAGAAAATTATGCAGAGTAACTCAGAAGTTGATTATAACACAATGTTTGGATATTTTTGTGGTTATGGTAGGAAAACAGAATCCAACTAAGATTTTAAGAACTGCTTCATTAGATGCTTCTGGAGTGGCCTCTGTTGGTCACAACAAAAGTTGTAGTCACAAATATTTGACGCTATCTGCAGCAAAGAAGAGTAAGAAAATCAGAGACGCATGGAAATACTTAGTTCAACTCCTGGCCAATATGAAAGGAGTCACTGTAGAAGGTCCTGGATAGAGTGAGAGAAAAGTGTGGAATGAAACTCAAAATAATAAAAAAAGTTTAATGGTCTAGTCTGATAAACTTGTAGATCCCTAAGACTACCAGGGAGGTATACACTCTTTAAAACAATTATGCAACATGAAAAGAGCCGTATTTGCCTAGTTCTCGTGGCCTAGTGGTAAGGAACTTTGCTGCCAACCCAAAGGCACATGGTTTGCTCCATGGGAGAAAGATGGGCAATCGCCTGTGTGATTTACTGTCTCTCAAAACCTGCTGGAGGTTCAGCTATGAGTCTATTTTAACTTGATGGTAAAGCTCAGAAAACAAACAGGGATAGGAAAAGAGAATGAGTGGAAATGTGAAACATAGTGCTATTACATTTGCTTGTATTAAAATATAAAAAAAAAAGATTGGATTTGAATTAAGTTTGTTTCTTCCTTTATTGATTGTGACCTATCTATTAGTATGGAAAAAAATGGACTTATCTTTGTAGATGGACTTTATTTTTTTTCCTTGTTGTGTACCATTGAATCGGATCTGACAGGCACAGGAAAAGATTGCCCCTCTTTCTCCAATGGAGCATCTGGTGGATTCAAAATGCCTGGTTTTGGGATTGCAGCGCAGCTTCTTGCCACTAGGTTACCAGAGATCCCTGTAGATGGACTTTAAGGAGTAAATGTTATAGTGACTGTTCTGCCTTGCTTAGTAGACATTTGTGATTTTCAACATAAAGTACTATTCCTGCTTCCTGGGAATTTATTGTCTGGTTGGGAGAGAAATGTGTGGCATCAGTGATGTCATATAATGGGACAAATGCTTTGATAGTGTTCTACATGGGACAGTGAAAATCTAGAGGCCCTGAGGGGTGGGTACAAATCTTAACTTGCTAGACTAGCAACCATAAATATTGCTAGTGTGAACCCATCCTGCGCAGAAGTGCCCCAGAAGATAGGCCTGTCAGTCTCTCTTCTGAAAGGCTGCAGCCTTGAAAACTCTAATGGAGCAGTTTTATTCTGCACGCATTTGGTTGCCATGAGTTGGTATTGACTTGACACCAACAGACAACAAACCAAAAACCTATTGCCATCAAATTGATTCTGAGTCATGGTGACCCTGCAGGATGGAGTAGAACTGCCCCATAGAATGTCCAAGGCTGTCATCTTGATAGGATCAGACTGCCACATTGTCTTCCTGTGGAATATATTTGAACTGCTGACCTTTTGTTAGCCATTGAGGGTTTAACCACTGCACTACCAGGACTCCTTAACTAATGACAACAATAGTGTTTTTACAGACTGATTTTGGGAGTAGATTGCTAGACCATTCTTCCTAGTCTGTTTTACCTGAAATCTGCTCATCTTCCTAGTCTGTCTTACTCTGAAATCTGCCCATCACGGATGACGTTTCTAATATTTGAAATATTGGATTCTGAACATGCAAACCTTCACAAACTCAAATAGTGGTTTTCCAACAAATTTCCCAAGGTAGACTGATCCAATAGCTGTGATAATACTCAACATATTGCAATATATTCATACATACAGATCATGAAAGACTATATGGTTTGTCGTTCTATTATTAAGGTTTATGGCAATGAATACAATAATATTCTTAATTATCTCATTACATACAAAAGCTGAACAATTAATAAGGAAGACCAAAGAAGAATGATACATTTGAAGTCCAGTGCTGATGAAGATTAGTGAATATAATATGTAGTGCCAGAAGAAGAAACAGATCTATCTTAGAAGAAGTACTTCCAGAATATTCTTAAAAGTGAGAATGATTGCCAAGAGAACGAATGTCTTGGAGAGGTTTCAGCTGGAGTACTCTTTGGAGGCAAGAATGATGAGGCTTCATCTCACATATTTTGGACATGATGCTAGGAGGTGCTATTCCTTGAAGAAGGACATATTTTGGGGCATGGTGGAGTGTCAGTGAAGAAGAGGAAACCCTCATCTGCGTGGACTGACACAGTGACTGCTACAATGGGCTCTTGTGTGTTGAGAAGTGTGATCTTTTGTTCATGGGGTCATACTTGACTCGACAGCACCTAACAACAACAATAACATGCATGTGAAATTTCAACAATAAATAAGGATGACAGAGGGGAAAAAAAAGTGAGAATGATGCAGCTCCAGAATTCATCTTGCTTGCTTTGGTCATATTATTGGGAGGAACCAACCCTTGAAGAAGGACATCATGTGAAAGGAAATGATACGGATTGACACAGTGACTGCAACAATGGTCTCCAATAGAGTTGCTATTGTGAAGATGGCACAGGACTCGCAGCTTTTGTCTGCTTTACATGGGTTCTCAATGAGTCAGAACTGATGTGATGGCTCTTAATAACAACAGTGGCAATGAATAATAATAGAATATTAGGAAAGAGGCCTTAACGTGCCTTTTAGTAGGGCTTAGGAGTGTAGTAGACCATTTCTCAGAAAATTGTATGGACAAGTAACAGCTGACTAGATAAAGAAAGAGAAAGGGTGTTACACTTAGTAGGAATAAACGCCAATCCAAAACTGTTGAGTCCAACTCCTCGTGACCCTCAGTTGGGTTTCCAAGGCTGTAAATATTTACAGGAGAAAGCTTATCTTTCTCTCAGCAGCTGATGGCTTTGAACCACCAATCTTCCCACATAGAAGCCTGCTATGTTACACACAGCTAGCTTGAATGAAGACAGATTGTGAAGCATTCTGATGTTTGTTGGAAATTGTTGAGTTTTATATTGCTAGAGGATAAATGACAACATAGAATGATTAAGATGATGAAGGCTTTGAGAGATTTAACAGGGATTGAGAGAGGGATCTGATAGTACAGAAACTTTTCTTTTTTTCCTTGCTAAAGAATTTGGATTTTATCTGACTGAATGTTTGAAACAACTTTAACTGCTTGAAACGACAGTTGCATTCCTAGGAAGCCTTTATAGTATAGTGTAACACAGTTTCTGTAACTAGACTGCCTAAATTAGAATCTGAGCACCACCACTTACTAATGTTTGACATTGATAATTAACTGCTCTATGTAATTTTGCCATGCAGAAATTAAGGATGATAACAGTACCTCTCATCTCTTAAGGCTGTTGTAGGGATTAAGTAATGACAAATATGCTTATAGTATTGCTTGGCATATACAGTATAACCTGTGTATTTCAAAGAAGAAAAACGCAAATACTTTACACTAATACAGAGCAGAAAAGTGGTCAAAGGCAGGAAAATTTGAGAACCAGAAAAACATGATAGTCTTATGCAGTTCTTGCTTATATAGGTTAAACAGAAGTAAGTGATCAAGAAATGTTAGTTACCTACAACAGTGGAATGGTGGGTGAGTTGTTTGGGGCAACTTTTTTTTTTTTTATTAATTCTAATGAAAGTTTACAGAGACTTTGGATTTCCTTTCATTCATTGTTGCACTTTTCTCCTTGCCCACCCCTCCCCCCAGATCACTTTTCTCTTTGAAAAGTTAAAAAAAATTTCTTTCACTGTTAAACAATCACTCTCTCCAAGTCCACTCCACTATGCAACCTTCATTTTGGACTCTCTGTCATGACAATAATATCTAATCAAATATCCCTTTTAAACAGTTCTCTCCCTAATCTGTTTCAATGTAGTATACATAATTTTATCTGATCTTTCTCAGTCTCCCCTCAACTTCAATGTCAGTCCCATTTTAAAATAGTGGCCTTATGCAATATTTGTCCTTTTGTGACTGAGATATTTCACTCAGCATAATGTCCTCCAGGGTTATCCATTTTGCATAATATTTCATAAGTTCCGTATTTTTCAATGCAGCGTAGTATTCCATTGTGTGACTATACCACAGCTTCTCTATCCATTCGTTTGTTGATGGGCACCTGGGTTGTTTCCAACTCTTCGCTATTGTGAACAAAGCCGAGGTAAACATGAGTGTGCATATATCTGCTTGGGTGGTGGTTATGGTGTCTTTGGGGTATATTCCCAGTTGTGGAATTGCTGGGTCAAATGGTATTTCTATTTTCAACTTTTTGAGAAAGTGCCATTCAGCCTTCCATAGTGGTGGCACCATTTTACACTTCCACCAACAGTGAATAAGGGTTCCAGTTTCTCCACAA
Source organism: Elephantulus edwardii (assembly GCF_000299155.1). Lineage (NCBI taxonomy): Eukaryota > Metazoa > Chordata > Mammalia > Macroscelidea > Macroscelididae > Elephantulus > Elephantulus edwardii. Next base: position 6,957,541 of record NW_006399918.1, on the reverse strand, counting down.
CCTTGCCAGCATTTGTTGTTTGCTGTTCTGTTAAATTTTGCTATTCTTACTGGGGTGAGATGATATCTCATAGAGCAACATTTTTTTTAAAAGGTGGTAAAATGATTAAAGCCCCAGCTACTCATGGATAGATTGTTGTTGTTGTTATGTGCCATCTAGTCATCTGTGAGTCATAAAGACCCTGTGAATAACAGACCTGAACCTTGCCCTTCCTGTACCACCCTCACAGTCTCCAACACGTTCCAGCCCATTGTTAAAATCACTATGCAAGTCCCTCTTGTTGAGGATCTTCCTCTTTTTATGACCTTTCATCTTTTTCAGCATGATGTCTTTTTCCAAGGACTGTCAGCTCCTCACTCTGTGTCTAAAGTATATGAGATGGAATGTCATTGTCCTTGCATCTAAGGAGCAACATGATTGCACTTATTCCAAGACAGGCTTGTTTGTTCTTTTGGCAGGTGCTTTAAATTCATCGGTAGCTCTGTGGGAGAAAAGACTGATCTGATAAAGATTATGGTCTAGGAAACCCTATGGGGCAGTTCTGTCACATGTGGTCATTATGAGTCAAAGGTGATACATCAGCAAACAACAAGATTTTAAAGAGGCAGAGAGGTCAAGAGGGAGGTCAGTCACAGTCCTTCAGATGACTGTGGAACAGGAAATGGCAGTGGGTTTAAAGAAGAGAAATTAGATTTGAAAGAAATTTTGAAAACAAAACTGTAATGCTTGATTGAAGATTTGTAGTGGCACAGTGGTTGAGCGTTTAGCTGCTGACTAAAAGCAGCCCCTGGGAAAAGGTGAAGCAGTCAGCCTTTGTAAAGAGGTCAGCCTTGGACACCCTGTATGACTGTCTGCTCTGTCCTAGAAGATCCCTGTGGGTAGAAATTGGCTCCATGGGATTGGTGTAGGAGTTTGAGTGACTGGAGAAAAGGAAGGGGATGATGACTCGGGCTCCTGGTTTGAATAACCAAATAAATGGCAGACCACAGATCTAGAGTGAGGAGGAGGAAGAGAGCTTGCAGGAGTGTGAGACGGAGCAGGATTTCATGAAGTCCAAGTGGAGGTATTGGAAGCACAGGGATAGTGACTCTGCAGTTCAGGTGAGAAATCAGCCTGGAACTGACAGGATACCGGTTGTTGTTGTTGTTATGTGCTGCCAAGTTGCCTGTGACCCAATGTACAGCAGCTCTGAACCCTGCCCTATCCTGAGCCAGTCTCACTAATTCTGACATACCAACTCCCACTGCCCCAGTTACTGTATCAATCTATCTCATCCAGGGTCCAGAGTGAAATACTGGAGATCATTAATATTACCAGGTAGACAGATAAAGTGAAGTTCAAGAAGGAAAGGATGAAACTGTCTGAGCTAGAGGGTGAATCAGAAAGATGAACACAGAAACCTGGAAGCCTGCAAGGGTGAGATCTGTGGAAGAGAGGGTCAGTGCTCATACAAAGGTCATGTAAGATAACTGAGAAAACAAATATTGGATTTCGTGATTCTGAATTCACTTTCAAGATGTAAGCTGCACTATTAAAGGCTTCTGAGCAGAACATTGTGAGAAGCATCACAAGAAAATAGAAAGAAAGAGTATTAGAGAGTCATTGTACACTGTACTAAAATGAATTGGGTTGAAGTTCAACCAGTTTAGGAGGTAAAATGTAATCAAGAATTGATATTTAAGAGAGAAGTCTTAAAGTATGCTGGAGGCATTGGCAAAAACAAGGTTTCAGGAATTGGCAGAATACCAACTGAGGTGTTTCAACAAGCAGAAACAGCATGTATCTATGCTAATAATTTGGAAGACAGTTACCTGACTGGAAGAGATCCTTATTTGTGCTCATTCCAAGGAAAGATGACCTAATAGAAATTATTAGCAGTATCAGTAATATCACACAAACAAGTAAAATGTTGATGGTAAAACCTCAAAATTAGTTGCAGAAGTATGTTGACAGAAGAACTGCCAGAAATTCAAGCCAGATTCAGAAGCTGTGGAACAAGGGATAGAATTGCTGATGTCATGTGGATTTTGGCTGAAAGCAGAAAATACCAGCAAGATGCTTACTGTGTTTTATTAACCATGCAAAGGCACTCAGGTGTGGATCATAATAAATTATGGATAACATTGTGAGGAATAACAACTCCACAACACTAAACTATGCCCAATAGGCTGGGGTTTTAAAAGTTTTCTTGTAGCCATCTATGGTACAACTGTTGATCTCTCCCTGTTTGGAAAAAAGAACAGGGAAGAAAAGCAAAGACATATGGAAACAATTAGGCCAAAGGACTAATGGACCACACAGACCTCAACCTCTATGATCCTGAAATCAGAAGAACTAGATTGTACCTGGTTATCACTGTTGACCACTCTAAAAGGGAGCCAGGAGAAGGCACTGGATAGAGGAGGTAAAAATTTGAAACAAAACTTGGAAACATGGCTAGGCTTACTGGTTAGGATGGTGAGACTCCCAAAACTGAGCCTTCCCTAGTCATATTTCAGGCTTGAAGAAAACTCATCCCCGTGACTCAGTTTTCGTTGTTGTTGTTATGTGCCATTGAGTCGTTTCCGACTCATAGCGACCCTATGCACAACAGCTCTAAACCCTGCTCTATCCTGCGCCAATCGCACTGCCTCTGACACACCCATCCCGATTACCCCAGTCACTGAATCAATCCATCTCATAGAGGGTCTTCCCCTCCTGCGCTGTCCCTCCACCCTCCCAAGCATGATGTCCCTCTCCAAGGACCCGTTCCTCCTGGCAACATGTCCAAAGTATGTCAGACGAAGCCCCAGAATCCTTGCCCCAAGGAGCAGCTTGGTTTAATCCTCTCCAAGATGGATCTGTTTGTTTTCCTGGCAGTCCAGGGTACATTCAGTACCCTTCTCCAGCACCACAGCTCAAAAGCATCCACTCTCCTTCTGTCCTCCCTAGTCATTGTCCAACTCTCTGATGCATAACAAGCGATTGCAAATACCATGACCTGTATCAGGCGCACCTTAGTCTCCAGAGAGACACTGTTGCTCCTGAGTACCTTTGAGAGGTCCCTAACGGCAGACTTTCCCATCGCGATACGCTTTTTGATTTCCTGACTGCTGGTACCAAGAGTGTTAACTGTGGAGCCGAGCAAAGTGAAGCTGTGAACACTCTCAATCTCTTCATCATCCATCCTGACGCTGCCATGATAGATCTTCCACCAATCCTGATGCCACAATTCTCCTCATAGAGCCCAGTCTCTCGGATAATCTGCTATGCATACAGGTTGAAAAGGTATGGAGACAGGATGCATCCCTGGCGTACACCCTTCCCTATTTTGAACCATGCAGTGTTACCCTGCTCTGTTCTGACTACTGCCTCTTGGTCCAAGTATAGGTTTTGTATTAGCACAATTAAATGTTCTGGGATTCTCATTCTTCTCAGAGTCAGCCACAGTTTGTTATGATCCACACAGTCACATGCCTTTGCATAATCAATGAAACACAGATAGACATTCTTCTGGTATTCCCTGCTTTCCCAAGATCCATCTAACATCAGCAACGATATCCCTAGTACCACGACCCCTTCTAAACCAGCCTGGACTTCCGGCAGTTTTCTGCTGATGTGCTGTTCTAATCGTTTTTGGATGATCTTCAGCAGAATCTTGCTTGCATGTGAAATCAACGACACTGTTCTGTAGTTTCCACACTCAGTTGGGTCACCTTTCTTTGGAATGGGAACAAATATAGATCTCTTCCAGTCAGTTGGCCAAGTGGTTGTTCTCCAGATTTCTTGGCACAACTTGGTGAGCACTCAGCTTGGACGTGCTCACTCAGTTTTCAGCCAAATAATAAACCGGTCTATAAGGTGAACATTAACACCAGGGAGGCACCCATCCTTTTAATAATCAACCACACAAGATCAAAAGGACAATATTTGCCTAGGGATAAAGCTCAGAAGGCAGGAAGGGATAGAACAGAGGATGAATGGAAACAGGAATCACAAGGAGGAGGTAGGAAGAATAATGTTAAAATACTGGAACATTCATTAATTCCACAAACCAGAATCTGTCTCAGTGATTAAATATAAAACCAATTGCTTTCTAAACTTTTAATTCAAAGCACAGTTAAAAGCAAAGTAAACAAAACTCCCACCAAAAAGTCTGAGGCCATACAACTTCACTGGAGAATTCTGTCAGACATTTATAAAAGAGCTGACACCAATTTTACTCAAAATATTCCAAAATATGGAAAAGAATAGACTATTCCTCAACTCGTTTCTTAAAGTAAGCATAACCTTGATATAAAAGCCAGGCAATGACACAAAATAGAATTACAGACAATATCCCTCATGAACATAGATAAAAAATTCTCAACAATATCCTAGCCAATAGAATCCAATACAAAAAAATAAATTCCCCAAAACATAGTGTTACTCTGAGTTAGAACCAACTCAATGGCAACTAATAACAATAAATTAAAAATTTAGGATTGACTTGTAGTCAATGTATATATTTAATAGACTGTTTCCCAAGAAGATTTTGTTAAATTAACATTCTATGGTATGTTATAATCAAAGTGTCTTCGGGTCTTAGAATTGAAGAATGTGATGATTAGTGAGTATGGTAAAAACAATTTAATCTCAAAGTGAGATCCAAAGGCACATTGTGGTATGTTGAGGGATGTAGTGTAGTGAATTATTGATGTGGCTATCCTAAGTCAAGGGAGCTCTGGTGGTCTAGTGGCAAGAAGCTTTACTGCAATCCCAAATGCACACCGTTCAAGGCCCCTAGCTGCTCCATGGGAGAATGATGGGCAGATTCTTCCCGTGAGACTAACAGCCTCTGAAAACTGGCTGGAGGGTCAGCTGTGGGTCAGTTCTGACTCTGTGGTATACAACAACACCAACAGCAACAGTCTAAGTCATCGTCTTTTTAACTTTCTCCACATAATGAGATAGTGATAGTTGTTTTTAGGTGCCATTGAATTGATTATGGGTCTTAACCACTCTGGACAACAACTCTGACTGAGCCTTGCCTATCTTGTGCTGTCCTCATGATATCTGATATACATTGTTACAGTCACTGTGTTAATCCATGTTGTCAGGGATCTTCCTCTCTTTTCTCCGACCCTTCACTTTTCCCAGCATGATGCCTTTTTCCAGGGACATGACAACATGCCCGAGTATGTGAGACAAAGTTTCTCCAGCTTTGCCTCTAAGAAGCACCCTAGTTGTACTTTCTCCAAGACAGACCTCTTTGTTCTTTTGGCAGCCCTTGGGTATTTTTTGTGAGCACTTCAATCCAAAGGCACTTCTTCTTCTGTCATCCTTATTCGTTGTCCAACATTTGGGGGCATAAGAAGCAATTGAAAAGACCATGGCTTGGATCAGGCGCTTAGTCTTTTTTTTAGGCACTTAGTCTTTAAACTGATGTTCTTTAGCACTTTGGAAGGTTCCTTGACAACAAATTTTTGTAGCAATTAAAATCTTTTGATTTCTTGACCGTGAGTGGTATTGGGAGAATCCAAATAAAATGAAATAATGACTAACTCCAGTCCTTTCTCCGTCTATCATAATGTTGGTTCAATGGTGGAAATTTTTGTTTTCTTGATGTTGAGGTGTAATCTATATTGAAAGCTATAGTGTTTGATCTTTTCCACTAAGTGCTTCAGGTCTTCTTCACTTTCTGCAAGGTTGTGCCATCTATGTAACACAAGCTATTGATGACAGAAAATTTCAAAGGGCAGTTTGAGAAGACAAAGCTAAAAGATGCACAAAGGGCTGAGTTAAACAAAAGAACATGCTTCATATTCCTTAAACTGAAAGAGAACAAATTCAAGCCCTTGGGTTATAATACTGAAGGATTCTATGAGCAGAATCTTGAATGGTGCAGGAAGTATCAAAAGTTCATAGCAGTGATATTTACCATCACAAAAAAAAAACCTGGAAACAGCCCAGCTGCCCAACCAAATATGAATGGATTGAGAAATTATGGTACGTTTACAGAATGGAATACTATGCAGCATGCAGGAGCAATGATTTTTTAAATAATAACCAAAATGAGGAGGGACTGGAGAGCATTAAGCTGTTGTACTAACTCAGTCCCACAAGAACAAATATTGTATAAAATTGTAGAATGAGTGTAAGGATCCAAGGAGGGGAGGGATGGAAACAGTGGGATGAGGATGTGTAGGGGGATGGGAGGATTAATTATGGAACTGTACAATTTGATGCATGGGAGGCTGATTGGAAGAATCTGTTCTGGAAAACAATGTGTTAGAATTTTGTAAATAAACTAGTATAATACTTAAAAAATTAAAGAAAGTAGAAGGAATACACAGTCACTGTACCAAAAAGAATTGCTTACCACGGAACCATTTTAGCATTAACCATATGATCAAGAACCAAGGATTATAAAAACAGAAGTCTAAGCTGCATTGAAGGCATTGACATAAATAAGATCCCAGGAATTGTTGGAATACCAATTAATGCATTTTCACAAACTGATGGAGCCCTGGACATGCTCTCTAGCCTATGCCAGGAAATTTGGAAGATAGCTTTCTGGTCAAATACCTAAAGAGATCCATGTTTGTTCCATTCCAAATAAAAGGAGATCCAAGAGCGTGTGGAAATTATTGAATAATATCATTACTATTAGATGCAAATAAAATCTTGCTGATGATTATTAAAAAATGTAAAACTGTACATTGAGAGGCAACTGTCAGAATTTTAAACTGGATTCAGAAGAGGCCATGGAATGAGGGATATCATTGCTAGCGCCAGGTGGATCTTTGCTGAAAGCAGAAAATACAGAAAGATGTTGATTTGTGTTTTATTGATTATATGAAGGGATTTGGTTTTGTGGATCATAGCAAATTATGGATAACTTTGAGAAAAATGGGTATTCTAGAACAATTAGGCTCATAAAAAATCTGTACATAGATTGAGAAGCCATTGTCCAAATAGAGCAAGGGAACACTGGATGGTTTCAAATTAGATAAAATGTGTGCCAGGTGTGTATCATTTCTCCATACCTATTCAGTCTGTATGCTGAGCAAATAATTCAAGAAATTGGACTGTATGAAGAATGTTGTGCCAGGGTTGGAGGAAGATTTATCACCAGTCTGTATTATGAAGATTACATAACCTCATAACTGGATAGGACAAAGCAAATTTGAGTTGTTTGTGACCTACCAAAGTGATTGGAAAGCTTTCCAATTGTATTGCTGGTTGTTACTTGCCGTCTAGTCTCCTGTGACTCATAGTGACCTTATTATGTACAGCCCTAAACCCTGTTCTAACCAGGGCCAATCTTATTGTCTCTGACAAACCTATCCCCATTATCCCAGTCACTGAATCAATCCATCTCATTGAGGGTATTCCTCTCCTGCACTGTCCCTCCACCCTCTCAAGCATGACTTCCCTCTCTCTGATCCTGCCTTGCAACATGTCCAAAGTATGTCAGATGAAGCTTCAGAATCCTTGACTCCAAGGAGCAGCCTGGCTTTACCCTCTCCAGGATGAACTTGTTTGCTCTCCTAACAATCCATGGTATATTCAATACTCTTCTCCAGCACAACAGCTCAAAGGCATCAACTCTTCTTCTATCAACCCTAGTCATTGTCCAGCTTTCTGATGCATAGCAAGTTATTGCAAAGACCATAGCCTGGGTCAGGAACACCTTAGTTTCCAGACTGACATCGTTGCTTTTCAGTAATTTGGAGAGGTCTCTGACAGCAGACTTTCCCAGTGTAATTTGTCTTTTAATTTCCTGGCTGCTGGTACCAAGAGTGTTGATTATAGAGCTAAGCAAACTGAAGCTTTTACCAATCTCGATCTCTTCATTATCTATCATGATGCTGCTAATCAGCTCAGTGGTAACAATCTTTTTCTTGTTGTTGAACTTCAATCTATATTGAAGGCTGCAGTTCTTGACCTTCTACAGCAAGTGCTTCAGGTCCTCCTCAGTTTCAGCAAGCAGGGTTGTGTCATCTGCATAATGCAGATTGTTGATGAGTCTACCTCCAATCCTGATGCCACATTTTTCCTCATAGAGCTCAGACTCCCAGATAATCTGTTCTGTATATAGATTTAAAAGATAAGGAGATAGGACACATCTTTGGCGCACACACCCTTCCCAATTTTGAACCATACAGAGTTTCCTTGCTCTGCTCTGATGACTGCCTCCTGGTCCAAGTATAGGTTTCACATAAGCACAAGCAAGTATAAATAATCCAATAGTATAAATAAGGTAAATGGCACCTTTTTGTGTGGGACCTTGCAAATAAGATGTGGGGATTGGTTAGTTGTCATCATGCCAGATTAGGCTTTGAAAAACAGTGTAGATGAACATGGTAAGTAGACCAATAAAAAGTAAAAATGTTAATAAAAAAAAAGAGAGAAGGAACCCAATAAACCGACATGATGACAATGTTAAGGGGAAAAGAGAGTGCAGTGCTGTGTTGCAGACCGAGGGTCCCAAAGAATAGAATAATTTTATAATTATTAATAAAGAGACAAATTTAAAGTTCCTTTTAAGGCAGCAGCTATCAGATTTGCTTGGTAAGAGCTAGTTCCAATGTCCATACAAGCACGTATATATTCGTTTAAGGAAGCATCCTGAGTCTTCAATGGTCTGATGGCCGTTTGACATTCTGAATTAGCATTCTTATATGCTAAAGTTTTTAACAAAAGTTCACGAACCTCGGGTTGAGATACTGCTCTATAAATTGCATCCTTTAATCGAGATAGACAATCAGTATATTTTTCATTTTCAGATTGAGTTGTTCTGATAAAAGATTGATCTCCCTTTCCTGAAATCTCTACTTTATCCCAGGCTTGCATACAGCAAAGCCTGACTTGTACAATCACTGCATCATCATATTGTAGTTGAGCTCGTACTCCAAGCCATTGTCTTTTCCCCAACAATTGATCAGCAGTAACATTAACAGGAGGATTTCTAGATAAATTAATTCTCTTTATATTTGTAGCTTCATCAGTCCACCAAGTTCTAAACTGTAAATATGCTCCAGATTCCAAAACCATCCTGACCATGGACTCCCAATCATAAGGAATTAATCTAAATTCTGTAGCTATTCCTTGTAATATACCCCTTACAAAGGTAGAATGCATACCATAAGCAACTATGGCTTGCTTCAATTCTTTAATTGTCTTATAAGATAATGACTGGTGTTGATACAATTGATAACTTTGGGGATATTCGTGATCAGGAGGCATATCCTGAATTGTTACTGGAAATACAGGAGCTCCTTTTCCCCAATTAGATAAATCATCTTGCTTTGCTTGTTGCAAAGCTCTGGACATGACTGTTAAAGGTTTCTTAAAAGTAGTCACTCCCACCAGAGCATGATTCATATAATTAAGTAGCATAGAGTCTGGAACAGTTGCTGCTGATGGAGCTGTATTGTTACTTTGATAATATATCTCATTACAAGAACCCAATTTATCTATTTTATTAGAAAGCTCCAAAACTTGTTTACTTAATTTCTCATAAGGACTATCATTCTGAATTATATCACTCAATTCCTCCAGAGTTGGAGGTGGAGGAAATTCATCCTCCTTTGTACCAGAATCACAATCACTCTCTTCTGAAGAGGTTTTTTCTTCTAATTCTTCAGACATCTCCTCAGAACATAATGGTTTTAAAGCTAATAAGATCAAATCATGTAGTAACCAAACTGAAACAGGAATCACATCTCCTTTTTTGATAAGCTCTTTCTAAAGGTGGCAAAAGCTGTTTCTCAACTTCAGCTTTAACCTCTTTCAGTGTGACATTACTTAATTCAGATTCATGCAAAAATTCAGCCATCTTTCTTTGCAAACCTTTTGGATTATTAGAACAATCCTGCACAGACTTTTTTACCATTCTTTTCAAAGCCCTTACTGGCCAAAAATTAATAGAAGTCTGTTCTCTTCGTAAAGCTTGCACAACATTTTTCCAAGTTTTTAAATTTAACTGTGCTTTATTTACCAATTTAAACCAATGACACTGTTTCTGCACATACTGAAGCAACTGCAAAAATTACTTTTCTCTTACTTTTACCCCTGAGCTCCTAAGTAATTCCTTAATTAATGTAATATACTGAGCTTCAGAAGATGGGGTGTTCCCCATGATTCTTTTTTATCAATTCTACCTCTGAATTTTTAATACGATTTCAGAGGGTGGGGTATACTCCCCATGAAATATTTTTCTTCTCTTAGATTTGCCCTTTAAGGGGTGAGAGAATCCTCATGAAAATTTTTTCTAATTCTATCCTTAATTTCCAAGGAGTGAAGATTCTCTCATGACCCTGTTTTTAATTTTCCCGAAAGTTTCACTTACCCTGAGCGAATTCCCTTTCGGTTCCTGGTGTCTGCTCGAAAAAGAGAAAGAAAGAGAAACCACCACCTTATCCAAAGAAAAACCACCACCTTGTCCCAAGTTTGGGCGCCAGAATGTTGCAGACCGAGGGTCCCAAAGAATAGAATAAATTTATAATAAAGAGACAAACAGCCAGGAATGATATAGAGCAGAGAGCGTGAAAAACGGGGCCAACAGTTCCCATGACTGAAGGCCTCGAGCCATGCTTCTCTGAGTATTTACATAGAATCACAAGGAAGTACAAAACAAAGGATAATGGTGAAATCTTTTACAGATAAGGCCAAATTCCTCTTTATGTTAATCTCAAGAGGAAGGGATTCGTTTGATACAAACTAAGAACAATGTTGACTCCTAAGGAATGCCCCAGTGTCACAAGGTGACCTCCTAAGGAATACCCCAGTGTCACAAGGTGACCTTCAGCTTGTATTAAGCCTCCCTCATTTCCCGATACAGCATTTGGTCTACTATTATTAAATTTTATATTCTGCTTCCCTCAGTGCTGGACCAGAGAGCTGCCACATTGGAGAAATAGGATGATAGATAACTCAAGATGAGATGGCAGTAGCAACAGCACATGTGGAAGAAACCAGCAGCTCTTGGGAGGCAGCTGAGTGTTATCTGGTAAAGAGGATGCTTTTGGGTATTTGTCTGGGAGCTGGTTTGTCAGCCCTTAGAACTAGAGGCAATTACCTCCAAGCTGATACTTACTGGTTGGGATACTCTTAGGCACATACTTGACAGAGATAAAGTAACTTTGTGACATTTGCCTGAGTAGGATGGAGGCTGTGCCTACCTTTTGGCACGGTTGAGAAGAGGCTGTTCTGTAGGGAGCTGCACTGCTAACATAAGGGCCCCGTCTCGGGTGGTTTGAATCCACCCATGGCTCTGTGGGAATAAAGTAGACAATATCCTCTCATGTGGTTTAGAGCCTTAGAAACCTATTGGAATGTCAAGCTATGAGTCTGTTCCAGCTCTTTGACAATGAGTGAGTGAGTGAGAAGCTGTCCTGACTAAATTGTACCCTGAGTTGTCCTAGGACCTGAATTGTAACTTGTTAATTCTCTAATAAATCCCCTAATTGTGAGTATTCTCTCCCAGTTCTGTGTGGCTTTTGCAACCAATAGTCAAACCCAGCAGAGAAAGTAGACCTGAGACTGAAGGGTTGGTGGTAGAAGTTGGTAGAAAAGGTTGAATGGGGAGCACAAGGGTGTCCTTGGCCTCAGGGCAGGAATGATAGGAATTAGCTTTAGGTTTCTGTTGGTTTTGCTAGGGATTCTTCCCTCTTGTAAAGTTAATAGAGGCCAGATGCTGCTGTTTTAATAAGGGATGCATCACTGTATTAGATGGGAAGCTCTGTGTGTGTGTCTATGTACTACTTCTTCAAGAAATTTAGAGATGAATGAAAAGAATTCTATCTAGGGAAGCATGCGAGATCAATAAATGATTTTCTGTATGTGAAAGAGCCAGAGACCTTTGAACAGGCAAACACCTTACCAGGACTTTGAATTTGTGACTCTTTTGTAATATTAGAAAATTTAATGTCACAATATAAAAGATGACATTTTCTTGTATTTTGTTTTACCATGAGTATTAGCCTGGAAGCAGAACATTTGTACATGTGTGCGTGCATTATGCCACATATTAGGCCCAGGGTTAAGTGCAAAAGGAAGTTATTGATGAGACAAAGGAAAATAGAAAAGGCATGAAGACAATGTACAAAGAAATTAATTATGGGTGTCTGTAGATGGGATATGATGAGGGAAAGCCCCTAGCCCTGCTTGTCCATCTGTCCAGGTTTTGAGGTGGAGTAAGGCTTTGTGTGGCAGTTATAGTGATAAGTGAGAGGTAGTTTGGTGAACTAGAGGGTCAGATATGCATACAAAAGGCCTTTGGGCAGATGATAAGATATAATACTTACTTGGTTTTTCTTCTCAGACACTAATTACTTTGTTTATGTTTGTTTTCTTATCTTTCACAACAACTTTTTGATATACCAGTTGCCATTATCCTGTTTTAGGGATGCATAAACTGAGGATCAAAGTTATTAAGTGGCTTGCCCAATATGCCACAGCCTATTAAGTCACAGAACTGGAATTTTAACTTAGGTAATCCTGTGTCTGATACAGGCTATGGTCTTTGCCATCACTTGTTATGCGTCAGAGAGTTGGACAAAGACTAGGGAGGACAGAAGGAGAATTGATGCCTCTAAGCTGCAAGCAAGATTCTACTGAATATTATAGAAAAATGACTGGAAAAGCACATCAGCAAAGAACTGCCGAAAGTCCAGGCTGGGTTTAGAAAGGGTTGTGGTACTAGGGATATTGACGCTGATGTTAGGTGGATCTTAGCTGAAAGCAGGGAATACCAGAAGAATGTTTATCTGTGTTTCATTGACTATGCACAGACGTTTGACTGTGTGGATCATAGCAAACTGTGGCTGACTCTGAGAAGAATGGGAATCCCAGAACATTTAATCGTGCTAATGCGAAACCTATACTTGA
>NW_006399918.1:6919674-6943409 GCF_000299155.1 Elephantulus edwardii | reverse complement strand
AAGAAGCTGTGGTGCTGGAGAAGTGTATTACCATGGACTGCTAAGAAAATAAACAGATTAACCCTAGAGAGGGTTAAACCAGGCTGCTCCTTGGAGGCAAGGATTCTGAGGCTTTATTCGACATACTTTGGACATGTTGTAAGGAGGGATAGGTCCTTGGAGAGGGACATTATGCTTGGGGGGGGTGTGGAGGGACAGCGCAGGAGTGGAAGACCCTCTATGAGGTGGATTGATTCAGTGACTTGGGTAATCGGGATGGGTGTGTCAGAGGCAGTGCGATTGACACAGGACAGAGCAGGGTTTAGGGATGTTGTACATAGGGTCGCTATGAGTTGCAAGCGACTCGATGGGCATAAAAACATAACAACAATCTGGTTCAGAGACATGTTCAGAAATGAGAAGGCGAACATACTCTAAAATGGATAAAATATCTTGTGAACAGTTGAAATAATCAACTTAGACACATGGTGTGATCTTCAGCCACAGTAGGATTCTTTTTTTTTTTTTCTAAATAAATTTTTATTTTATACTGTGGCCCTCAGGCCTGGTTTTAATTGTTTGTGGTCAAACATTCTTGTAAGTGGTATAGCACTGGTCTGTCCATTTGCTGTACAGAGGTAACTCATGGTTGCTGTGATGCTAAACACCATGACCCTGATGTGTCAAATGCGATAATGGTCACCCGTGGTGGACAGTGTTTGGTGGAACTCCCTGATTCAAACAAGCTTGGAAGCAGGAGTGGCATCCACTTCTGAAATAGCTTGGCTCCGAACTTGAAGCAATGATGACACTTATACAAGTGTTCATGTCTTTCGTTCGCAGGGTCACTGTGAGTCTTCCGCAACTCGGTGGCACTTAACAACAACAACAACAACAACTGGTTTACTTATGAAGTTCGTATATGTTGTTTTTCACACTGTATCTTTCCCATGTCTTTTACCTACTCCTTCCTCCACCCATCATATTGTGCGACCCTATGATTGACAACCTTCTGCCATCCGCCCCCATCCTCTCCCTTCTGTACCCTCCCTCTCCCACTTGGATCCTCATACCAGTTTTACAATGATCTTATAGAGTGTTTCTCCTTATGGGACGGACTTAGTTCGCTTAGCATAATGCCCTCCAGTCCCTCCCAAGTTAGGTAGCGATTTACAAAATCATTGCCCCTGCATGCTGCATAGTATTCCATCATGTGAATGTACCATAATTCCTCAATCCATTTGATTGTGGCTAGACATGCCTTTTTATTATGATTTCAGTTAGCGTTTGCAGAGCAGATTGATATATTCACATATATTTTGCTTTTGACATTGATTACAATTGACATATTGTATCACCACTGTTCCCACTTCCATATATATTTTGTTTTACAACATTGATTACAATCCCCACATTGTGTCACCACTCTTCCCACTTTCTGTAGTTCTGTTTGCGTTCATTCCTTCATTCTTTCCTTTCCTACCATCTGAATTTTATCCTTGGACAGATGCTGACCTCGCTGTCATGTGTGATTGGGTGTTCTAAGTACTTACCCTCTCCCTGCGATTATTGTTAATTTTGCAGATCTGTCTGTTGTTAGGCTGCAAGTTGTGCTGAGGTGAATTCAGTTCCAGGCTTAAAGGGTCGGTTAGGGCCACTGTCTCAGGGTTCCCCCAGTCTCTGTCAGGCCAGTAAGCCTAGTCATTCTCATGATTTTGCATTTTGTTCTGTATGTATCTCACCCTCTATGCAGAATTTTCTATCGTTATCCCTTTCCAAGCAGTTAGCAGTGGCAACTGGCAGTATCTGCTTCTGATCTCTTGGAAGTTGAGGGTTGTGTTTTCCATTGGTGTTGTGGACTAATTATTTCCACGTCTTTGATTTTTTTCCTCACTCACTGTGCCTTAGACAGGGAGAGACCCATGGTTGTACCTTAGTCATGCAAAAGCTTTTTAAGTTTCCAGTCTTAGCAGTGTAGAGTGAAGAACATTGTTCTGGTGGACTGTGTTATGCCAGTTGACCTTGTTCCCCAAGACTATGGTTGTGAGGCCCCATGACCAGTAACCCATTCCCACAGGGATTTTGATTATTTTTAAGAGGTTTGTGTAATACTGATCCCTGTTGGGTTTTTGTTTCGTTTTGCTTTTTAATTATTATCTACATGGATGTATTTACAGCTTGTACAAAGACTTATGTTGAACTCTCATCGTGCAAACCTATGCTTGATCCTGGGTGTGGCCCCTTTCACTTGCTCATATCTGTTCATCTTGTCTGTCTGCCTGTATATCCAGTTGTAGGCTAACATTTATTATTACTGGTAATGTAGGGTTGTACATGTAAAGGCCTGTTGTTATCTTTAGCTTTTGTGCAGCTATCAGGCACAGTGGGATTTTGAGGATAGGCCCAGTCACACTCCAGACAGAAATAGACAATCCAGCATTAGAGGCAGGTGTGAAGATATTGAGGTGAAAGGCCTTTAAGACAAGAGATGAGAAGCCTATACTCTGTAATGTTAACTCCATTTACGACCATTGAAACTTCGAATTCACAGCAACCCCCCTTCAGTGCCCAAGGCTGTAAATCACAATAGGAGGAGGCTACCTATCTTTATCCCTCTGAACTACTGCAGACATGAGGCCTTTTGGTTAGCAGTGCAACATTTTAAAGACTGTAATCAGGATTATTGAGAAGAGGAATGTGCATAAGGCTCGAAATGTGTGTAGTGTGGTGAAATGTCTGACTCCTTAGTTGTGATGATCTGATTGGGTTAAAAAGAAAAAAAGAACTTCACCTCAGTCAAAGTTAGAAGAGATAGAGAAATGATCAAATAATTTGTATGTGGTTTTGGGGTTGTGTGTGTGTGTGTTTGTGATTCTTTCAATAGAGCTCTGGTGGTGCACAGTTCATAGGGAGTTGTTCTCCTAACCTGAAGGCAATGCGTTTTTGGTAATCTATATCCACCAGTGGCTCAGGGAGAAAGATGGGCTGTCTCCTCCCATGTAATTTGTAGCCTCTGATAGCCTTCTGCAGGGTCAACACTAAGATTAAGTACTGACTTGATGGGAGTGAGTGAGTCTTTCTTTCAAAGCTTAGATTTTAATTTAATGAGAAAAATCTATTATTTATTTGGGGAGCTCTGCTCTGGTGATTTAATAGTAAGAAGCTGCACTGTAATCCCAAAGGCATGTGGTTCGAATCCACCAGCTGCCCTGAGGAAGAAGGATGGGCAATCTCCTTCAATGAGATTTACTGCTTCTGAAAACCTGCTGGAGGATCAGCTGTGAGTCAATTCTGACTCGATGGCACACAGCAACAACTTTAGGCAACCACTGATCCACTTTCTACTTCAATGGATCTGACCCCAACATATCACATATGGAATCTTATATGTATCTATTATATCTTTTTTCCCCAGTCATTCATTGTTGCACTTGTCTCCCTACCTACCCTCTCCCCACCTTTATCTTTCTTTTTTCACTTATTTTCAAGATGCATTTATGTGCTAGCCTCTGTCAGTGCTTTATTCCTTTTCATGACCAAATAATTTTCTATTCTATGGATATTGTTAGTTGACCTGGAGTTAGTTTTTAATTCATAGCTACCCTGTGTATGATAGAACTAAACACTGTGTGGTCTTGTGCCTTCTGCATGATCATTAGCAAGTTCAAGTCCATTGTCGTGGCCATTGTGTATTTTAAGTGCATACTGAGTTATGGGCTCATCTGCTAGGTCTATATTTATTCTTTTGTGACTTAGAGGGCTTTCATTGGCTAGCTTTTGAAAGAAGATTTCCAGACCTTTCTTCTTAGTTTTCTTGTTTTAATTTGGAAGTGCTGCTGAAAATTGTCCACCATGGATATTTGAAATATTAATGGTATCAGAACAGCACCAGAAGCTAGCACACCAATAAAAATTGAAGATAAATGGTGAATTGTATTAGTATACCACATTATATTTACTCATTTAACAGGTAATGGAAATGTAGGTTGTTTCCTTTTTTGGCTACTATGATATTTCTATTATGAAATTTCATATACATATCTTGTGATATTTTTGGGTTTTTTCTCCCTAAATTATTTAATTGCTGTTGTTCAGAAAATACATAGCTAATCATATACCAGTTCAACAGTTTCTACATGTAAAATTTAGTGACACCAATTACATTCCTTGATTAGCGCAACTATTTTCTCCCTCCTTTTCTGATTTGTTCCTGTCTCATTTACATGAATTCACTGCCCTTTAAGGTTCTTCTATCTAACAAGTTGTTCTTTGCATTGTGATCTCACATTTCTAAATAACTCAACTTGTTGACATCATATTGGAACCTACTGATGCCTGACTCCAGCAGGTTTTCAGAGGCTGTAAATCACACAGAAGGAGATAGCCCATCCTTCTCCCACAGAGCCCCAGGTGGATTCAAACGTCCAGAGAAACTTTGGGTTAACAAGTTCAACTTCCACAGACTGTGCCACTATGTTAGCACTTAAGATAATGTATAAGATAGACCTTTTTACTACTTGAGTCAGATTGTTGTCCAGTTTCAGGATGACTTCAGGGGATATTTTTTGTTGAAGGCTTAAAAATTATTGCAAAAAATAATATTAGGGGTTCATCCACGCTCCAATGCTCTAGAAAGTCTAGAGTTCATGAGAACTTGAAATTCTGTTCTTGTTTCTCCTCTTTTTCATTCTAATTCTTCTGTAAAGTCTTTGATTATTTTCAAAAAGACAAAGATTCTCATCACTGGACCAATCGGCAGCATCAGGATGGATGGTGAAGAGATTGAGATTGTACACAGCTTTAGTCTGCTTGGCTCCATAGTCAACAGTCTTGGCACCAGCAGCCAGGAAATTAAAAGGCGCATTGCCATGGGAAAGTCTGCTGTTAGGGACCTCTCCAAAGTGCTGAAGAGCAATGGTGTCTCTCTGGAGACTAAGGTGCGTCTGATACAGGCCACAGTCTTCGCAATCACCTGTTATGCATCAGAGAGTTGGACAATGACCAAGGAGGATAGAAGGAGAACTGATGCCTTTGAGCTGTGGTGCTGGAGAAGAGTCCTGAGAATACCATGGACTGCTAGGAAAACAAATAGATTTGTCTTGGAGAGGGTTAAACAGGGTGGCTCCTTGGAGGCAAGGATTCTGAGGCTCCGTCTAACTTACTTCGGACATGTAGTGAGGAGAGACCGGTCCTTGGAGAGGGACATCATGCTTGGGAGGGTGGAGGGACAGTGCAGGAGGGGAAGGCCCTCTATGAGGTGGATTGATTCAGTGACTGGGATAATTGGGATGGGAGTATCAGAGACGGTGTGATTGGCACAGGACAGAGCAGAGTTTAGGGCTGTTGTACATAGGGTCGCTATGAGTCGCAGGCGACTCGACGGCACATAACAACAACAACAATGATAGCCTGGCATAATCCAGTTTTCCAAGTCTTCAGTTAACAGAGACAATTATTCATGTAGGGAATTAACCACACATTCCATATCCTCCCTCTGTTCGTGACTTTCCTTTTTCCTCTGTTGTTCTAACTGAATAGAGATCAGTTGTTCCTTCGATGGTCACTTGCAAGTGTTAAAGACCCTAGACCTGATCCAGGTATAGGTTTCATATGAGCACAATTAAGTGCTCTGAGATTACCGTTCTTAACAATATTAGCCATAATTTGTTGTGATCCACACTGTCAAATGCTTTTGCATAGTCAATAGATATTCCCCTGGTACTCTCTGCTTTCAGCTAAGATCCATCTGACATTGTCTATAGTGTCCCTAATGTCACAGCCTCGTCTAAAGCCAGCTTGTATTTCTGGTAATTTTCTGTTGATGTACTGTTCCAGTCATTTTTGGATAATCTTCAATAGGATTTTGCTTGCATGTGATAGTAATGACATTGTTCGATAATTTCTGCACTCTGTCAGATCTCCTTTCTTTGGAATGGGGATAAATATGGATCTAGATAAGGGACCAGTCCTTGGAGAGGGATGTCATGCTTGGGAGGGTGGAGGGACAGTGCAGGAGAGGAAGACCCTTGATGAGATGGATTGATTCAGTGACTGTGGTAATGGGGGTATAGGGATGTCAGAGATGGTGAGATTGGCACAGGATAGGGCAGAGTTTAGGGCTGTTGTACGTAGGCTCGCTATGAGTCTCAGGTGACTTGATGGCACCTATTATAACAATAATAACAACAGATAAAGTCAAAAGAGCAGTATTTGTCCAAGGATAAAAGTTTGAAAGTATGAAGGGGTAGAATAGAAAAGAACTAATTGAAATGAGAATTTCAGGGAGGAAGTGAGGAAAATACCATTACATTGTGGTCATTATAATTAAAGTTATAAACCAATTATGTGTATAAATGATTGAAGGAAAAACCAATTTGGTTTGTAAACTTTCAGTCAAATAACAGTTTTTAAAAGCCAGGGAATTTGACAAAGACAAAGTTATTGATAATAGCAAAGGGGAAGTGGGGTGGAGGAGTGGTATAGATAGAGTTTCTTATATGTTATTGGAATTATGTTAGTACCAATTTACCCTGGAATGCTATAAATACACACTCTTAAATATATCCTTAGTAACCACTAAGAAGAAGGAGGAAATACACACACACATACACAAAAGAAACAAAAGGTTCATACAATAAACCAACGAAACACAAAGCAAACAGTATTAAAGGACAAAGAGGCTTAACACAAATTCATACACGCACACACACTCTCTCTCTCTCTCTTCCCAAAATGGCAGAATAAAAAAAAAAATAAAAACAAGCAGGCTAAACCTCCATGATCTAACTATATGTTGTGAATAGAGACATACCTTAAACTTAGACATAAATAGTTGAAAATGAAAGGGTAGGGAAAATATTTATGCAAATAATAAAAGAAAGCTAAGGTAAGCTATCTTTTCTCAGATAAAGTATATTTTAAGACAAAATCTGTCAGAGAGGTAAAGATGGACATCGTATGGTGATAAAGGGATCAATTAATCAAGATTTAACTATCAAATACATATACAACCAACATTTGACTGTGTGGATCACAACAAATTGTGGCTAACATTGGAAAGAATGGGAATCCCAGAACATCTGATTGTGCTCATGCAAAACTTATACGTACAACAAGAAGCATGGTTCAGAGCCATTGTTCACAGGGTCGCTATGAGTTGTAGTCAATTCGAAGGCACGTAATAACAGCAACAAGTTGGTTATTCTAAGAAGCGAGTGTGTCCCTGGTATTGTAGATCATTTTATAGGCCTGTCTATCAGTTGATTGAAAGTTGAGCCACAAGGATGTGTTTTGTCCCCATGTTTGAAAGATGATGAAGGACAGTGATTATGTCTTTTATTTTATGTGCCCTGTAACATAATTTTATCCTTGCTTTTTGTATATTTGATATTTTAAAGCATAAAGGACAAATATTTATTATTACCAAATATGAATATTATTACTAAATCTTATACTTGGATTTCCCATTGTTAGAGATCTTTCTTTTTAGGGATAACTTTGAAGAATTCTCCCGCCTTCCCCTTTTTTTGAGTAGGATAGGCTTAGTGGATATGAACTCTCCACTTCTGTTTATCTGAGAATATTTCACCCTCATTCTTGAAGAATAGTTCCCACTGGGTATATAATATTCTTAGTTGAAAGTTTTGATTTGTTTTCTCTTTATCTTTAATTTTCAGAGCCTAACAGCTGTGAATGATTTTCAGCTCAGTGGCACTAACAAAAACTGCACTATATCTCTGGGTAGCTCACTTTGGGTTTATTTTGTCTGAGCTTCTTGGATTTACAGATAGATCTACATTCTCTTCATTGAATTGAGAAAATTTTCTTAAGAAACATATTCTTTCTATCCCTGTCTCTCTTTATCCTGAAATTTCTGTGATGTGTGTGTTAGGTTTCATGTTGTCCCATAATCCTTCTAAACTATGATCAGACTTGTTGAGCTTCTTGTTGTTCTTCAGTGTCTGATTTTATCTTTATCTGATCTTATTTCTCTAATTGCTGAGTTCGTCTTTTCTCTAAGTTCTTCTGTGTAATTACATTTCCTGATAAGTCTAATTTTATTCCTTTTTTCAGTGATTATCCTTTTCAATTGCAATATCTTTGCGTTCAGATCTTCATTTTGTTTTGCATTGCTTCCTTTATCTAAGTTAGCTCTTCACCCATGTTTTCCTCTAGTTCGTGAATTATCTTTAATATATTCTGTTCTTCCACTTTTCCTTACTTGTTACACTCCCACTCCCTTTGTCATTTTCATTGGACGAGCCACTGTTTCTCTATTGTTTATGTGTTGTGATGTTTTTGTTGTGTCTTTGGAATTCTGAAGGACATGTTTTCACTTTCCCCCAGGGGTTAGTGTGTTTTCCTGTACTGTTTTCTTCAAGAAACTCAGATGGAAGCCTATTTCCTCTCCTCTCTAGGATATCACCATTTCCTTCTAGTTTAACAATGATTTGAAATTTGCAGATCTCATTTTTGCAGCCTTCAATTTGCAAACACACCAGAGAACCAACTGGTCACACCAGCAAGCACGACTGGCAAAATATCAGATACTAATCAATCTGCGCCATCTCCTTTGTCTTTTTTAGTAGGAAAACCTGCTTCCAGTGGGCCCCCTTCAAGGTTGGGTGTTGCCAATAATTTTGCCCAAGACTTCTTTTTCCTGCTCTGTTGTTGGTAGTTGCCCTCAAGTTGAGTATGATTTATAATGTGAACAACAGATCTGAAGTCTTATCCTGTGCCATCCTCGTAATCCCCAAAACACTTGATCCCATTACCACAGTCATGACATCAGTCCACCTTGCTGCATCTTCCTCTCCTTTGCTGACTCTCCACCTTTCCAAGCATGATATCCTTCTCTTATGTATAGCCTCTCCTAAAATACCTGACACACCCCTTTTTAATTTTAAACCATGTCGTGTTTCCTTACTGATACACAAGAGCCCATTGCAGCAGTTACTGTGTCAAGTCCATCTGGTTGAGGGTCTTCCTCTCCTTTGCCGACCCTCCACCTTTCCCAGCATCTTGTCATTCTCCAAGGAATAGCCCCTCCTATCAACATGCCCAAAGTATGTGAGGTGAAGCCTCATTATTCTTGCCTCCAAAGAGCCCTCTGACTGCACCCTCTCCAAGATATATTTGTTTTCTTGGCTGTCCATGAGATGTTCAGTGCTCTTCCCTAATACCACAGCTCAAAGGTGACTGCTGCAATGGCCTCTTGTGTGTCAGGAAGTATGAGGATGGCACAGGATAGAACAGGGTTCAGATCTTTTGTTGATAGGGTCACTATGAGTCATACTCGATGACTCCTAACAATGAACAACAGTGTTTCCTTGCTCTGTTTGCACAACAGCCTCCTGGTCTAGGTATAGGTTTCACATGAGCACATTTAAGTTTTCTAGGATGTCCATTTTTCTCAATGTTAGCCATAACTTGTTATGATCCACACAGTCAAATGCTTGTGCATAGTTAATAAAGCATTAATAAACATTCTTCTGGTACTCTTTACTTTCAAACAGTATCCATCTGACATCAGCTATAATATCCCTGGTGGTGTGATCTAAGTCCTGCTTAAACTTATGGCAGTTCTCTATCTAATGTACCATTCTACCTGTTTTTAAATGATCTTCAGCAGTATTTTGCTTGTGTGTGATATTAATGATATTGCTCAATAGATTACATATTGTGTTGGATCACCTTTCTTGGGGATGGGAACAAAGACAGACAGGATGTTCAGCACTCTTCTCCAACACCACAGTTCAAAGGCATCAATTCTTATGTCATCCTTAGTCATTGTACAGCTCTCAGATGCATAGCAAGTATTTGGAAAAACTATAGTCTGAATCAGATGCACCTTAGATCTCAAACTGACATCACGGTGCCTCAATAATCTGGAGACGTACGTCCCTGACTGCTGGTACGAAGGGTATTGATTGTGGATCCACCTAAGATGAAATAATTGACAATTTTAATCTTTTCTCTATTGATCATGATGCTGTCTAACTGTCCAGTGGTGAGAATTTTTGTTTTCTTGATGATGTTGAGATGCCATCCATATGGAAGGTGTATTCTTTGATCTTCTGCAGCACTTTCTTCAAGGCCTGCTCACTTTCAGCAAGCAAGGTTGTGCCATCTGCATATTGAAGGCAGTCTTCCTTCAAGAGTCTTCCTCTGATCCTGAGGCCACATTCTTCTTCATAGAGTCCAGCTTCTCAAAAAATTTGCTCAGCATACTGACTGAATAGATATGGTGAGAGATACAACCCCGATATACATCTTTCTTAATTTGGAGAAGAGCATCATGCTTGGAAAGGTGGAGGGTTGGTGAAGGAGAGGAAGACCCTCAGCCAGATGGATTGACAGTGACTGCTGCAATGAGCTCAAGTGTGTCAGGAAGTGTGAGGATGGCACAGGATAGGACAGAGTTCAGATCTGTTGTTCATATGCTCATTATGAGTCTTAATTGACTTGCTGGGACCTAACAACAACAACATGCTTTAGGGAACTCTGGTGACTTCTTGTTGTTATGAGTCAACTGTGACTCATAGTGACCCTGAGAACAGTAGCTCCTGATCCAATCTCACTGTCTCTGGCACATTGCTCTCATTGTCACAGTCACTATGTCAGTTCGTCTCATCTAGGGTCTTCCTCTGCTGCTCTAAACCTCCACCCTTCCAAACATGATGTCCTTTTCCAAGGACTGGTCCCTCTTGACCACACAGCCAAAGTATGTGAGATAGAGCATCACAATCTTGCCTCCAAGGAGCAATCTGATTTCACCCTCTCCAGGATGGACCTGTTTGTTCTCTTGGCATTCCATGAAATGTTCAATACTCTTCTCCCGAACCTCAACTCAAAGGCATAGATTCCTCTTCTGTCATCTTTAGTCATTGTCCAGTTCTCAGATGCATAGCAAGCAATTGAGAAGATGATGGCCTGGATCATCTCCAGACTGTCATCGCTGTTCTTAGCACTCTGGAGAGTTCCCTGACACCATACTTTTGATCTCCTGACTGCTGGTACCAAGAGTGTTGATTGTGGATCCAAGCAAGATGAAATTGTTAACAACCTCCACTTTTTCTGATCTATTTTGATACTGCCAATTGGTCTGGTGGTGGGAATCTTTGTTTTCTTGATGTTGAGTTGCAGCCCATATTGTTGTGCCATCTGCATAACACAGGTTGTTGATGAGTCTTTCTCTGATTCTGATGCCACATTCTTCTTCCTGAATCTTGGCTTAAAGCAGAGAGTACCAGAAGGATTTCTGTCTGTGTTTTATTGACTATGCAGAGGCATTTGACTTTGTGGAGCCACAGCAAATTATAGCTAACATTTAGAAGAATGGGAATCCCAGAACACTTGATTGTGCTCATGGGAAACTTATACCTAGACCAGGTAGCTGTTGTATGAACAGAGCAAGGGAACATGGCATGGTTCAATGTCAAGAAAGGAGTGTGTCAAGAATGTGTCTTTTCTCCATACCTTTGCAACCATATCTCTACCTGGTGTATTAGTGGTAAGGAATTACAGTGGCAGTGCAAAGGTGTGCAGTTTGAATCTTCCAACTATTTCACTGGAGAAGATGGGCAGCCTCCTACTGTGCAGTTGACTGCCTCTAAAACCTACTGGAGGGTCAGCTACAGGTTGATTTTTACTCAGTGATACAGCAACATACCCAAAATATGTGAGACGAAACTTCACTATGATTGCCTCCAAAGGAGTACTTTGAACCTTCTACAAAGTATATCTGTTTGTTCTTTTAGCAGTCCATGTAATATTCAATATTTTTCTAACACCACAACTCAGAGGCATTGATTCTTCTCCTGTCATCCTTATTCATTGACCAGTTTTCTGATGCATAACAAGTGATTGGAAAAACCATGGTGGAATTAGGTGCACCTTTGTCTTTAAACTGACATCATTGTCCTCAGAACTTTGGAGCGGTCCCTGACAGCAGACTTGCCCAATGGTGTACATTTCCTGTTCTCCTGACTGCTGGTATCAAGGATATTGATTATAGATCCAAGTGAGATGAAATCATTGATAGTTTCAATCTTTCCCCATCTATTATGATGTTGCCTGTTGGCCCAGTGATGAGGATTTTGTTTTCTCGATGTTGAAGTGTAATCCATATTGAAGGCTGTAATCCTTGATTTTCAGCAGCAAGTACCTCAGCTTTTACTTCCTCACTTTCAGCAAGCGTGTGTCATCTGTATAACACAGGTTGTTAATAAGTCTTCTTCCATCCTGATGTTGCATTCTTTTTCATAAAGTCCAGCTTCTCTAATGATTTGTTCAGCATATAGATTGAATATGTAGGGTAAAAGGAAACAGCCTTGATGTACACCTTTCTTGATTTTAAACTACACAGTGCTCCCTTGCTTTGTTCTGACAACAGCTTCTTGGTCTAGGTATAGATTTTGTATAAGCATAGGTAAGTGTTCTGGAGTTCCTATTCGTGTCAATATTAACCATAGTTATGATCCACACAGCCAAATATCTTTGTATAGTCAATAAAACACAGACATTGTTCTGTTTTTCTCTGCTTTCAGTCATGATTCATCTCACATCAACAGTGATATCTCTGGTGCCATGGCCTCTTCTTGGTAGTTCTCTGTCAAGAAACTGTTCTAGCCATTTTTAGATGATTTTCAGCAATATTTTGCTTATGGTGTTGTTATTATGGCTGTCAAATTGACTACGACTCATAGTGACCCTATGCACAATAGTTCTGAACCATGCTGTATCCTGAGCCAATCTCACATACTTACAATCTCTGACATACCCTCATTACTCCAGTTATTGTGTCAATCCATCTCATCTGAAGTCTTCCCCTTCTGTGCTGTCTCTTCATCCTTCCAAGTATGACATCCTTCTCCAAGCACTATTCCCTCTGGGCAACTCACCTACAGTATGTAAGATGGCCTCAAAATCCTTGCCTCTAAGGATCAGCTTGGTTTTACTTTCTCTAGGATAGACTGGTTCTTTTGGCAGTCCATGGTAAGTTCAATACTCTTCTCCAGCACCACAACTCAAAGACATCAATTCTTCTGTCATCTTTGGTCACTATCTAGTTCTCTGATGCATAAAAAGTAACTGCAAAGATCAGGTGTACTTTAGTCTCTAGACTGACACTGTTGCTCTTTAGTGCTCTGGAAAGGTCCATAACAGCAGATTTTCCTAATGCAATTTATCTTTTGATTTCCTGATGGCTGGTGCCAAGACTGTTGATTGTGGAACCAAACAAACTAAAATTGTTAGCAATCTCAATCTCTTCTTCATCTATCATGATGCTGCTTATTGGCACAGTGGTGACAATCTTTATTTTCTTGATGTTGAGCTTCAATTCGTATCGCAGACTACAGTCCTTAACCCTCTGCAGCAAAAGCTTCAGGCCCTCCTCACTTTCACCTAAGCAAGGTTGTGTCATCTGCATAACACAGGTTGTTGGTGAGTCTTCCTCCAGTTTTATACTTCTACTAGAAGGCAGTCATCAGAACAGAGCAAAGAAACACCATATGGCTCAAATTCAGGAAAAGAATGCTTTGGGGATGCTTCCTGTCTCTGTACCTTTTCAATCTGCATGTACAACAGATCATTTGGGAGGCTGGACATTTGAGAGGAGGAATGTGGCATCAGGATTGGAGGACAACTCATTTTGCTTGTATGTGATGTTGATTGATAACTTTCACATTCTGTCAGATCACCTTTCTAGGGAATGGGATCAAATATGGATCTCTTCCAGTCAGTTGGTAGCTGTATTCCAAATTTCCTGGCATAGACTTTGAGCAAGTCCAGAGTTGCATATGTTAGTTGAAACATGTCGTTTTAGTATTCCATCATTTTCTGGGGGCTTTATTTCTTGCCAATACCTTCAGTGCAGCTTGAACTTCCTCCCTCATCACCATTGGCTCTTTATCATATGCTACTTCCTGAAATATTGCAGTGACAACCAGTTCTTTTTGATACAGTGACTGTGTATTCCCTTCATCTTTTCTAGATGCTTCTTGGATCGATCGTTCAACATTTTCCCTATAGCGTCTCTCAGTTTTGCAACCCAAGAGTTGAATTTATTTTTCAGCTCTTTAGAATGACTGTAGACATGCTGAGAAAGTAGAAATGCTGAGAGGGTCCTTCCCTTTTTATTCTCCAACACCAGCTCTTTTCACATTCCATCATAATATTTTGCTTTGTCTTCTCAAGCTGAAATCTTCTTTTCATCTTTTCATCTCCTTTACTTCAGTATCTCTACCTTTTGCCTTTTCTTCCTCCTCTGACTCTACAGTGACCTTTCGCTCTCCCATGGGATGATAAATTTGATGACATCCCACACTCATCTGGTTTTCAATCATTAATGTTCAATGCCTCAAATGTAGTCTTGAGATGATTTTTAAATTTTTGTGGGATAGACTCATGGTTGTATTTTTGTTCTTGTGTTCTTGTTTTAATTTTCTTAAATTACAATTTGAACTTTCACATGAGTGCAAGTCTGTTCCACAGTCAGCACCAGGCTGAGTTTTGACTGCTATTACTGAGTTTCTCCAATGATTTTTTCCAATGATGTAGTAAATATGATTTCTCTACAGTCCATCAGGTGAAGTCCTTATGTATAGTCAGTCACCATCTCTGCTTTTTTTTTTAACATCTGTGTTTCTTACAGAAAGTATTTATGATGAGTAAATCATTGAATGTACAACATTCAGTCATTCAATCTCTAGCCTTATTTCTGTCCCTGAGTTCATAATTGCCAACAACCGTTACTCGGCTTTGTCTCAAACTTTTGCATTCCAGTCACCAATTATTACTAATGCATGTTTGGTCAATTTCAGACTGCAGAAGTTGGTTGTTGCTAGGGTTGTCATGTGCCGTCTAGTCAAGTACAACCCATAGCCACCTTATGAACAACAGATCTGAGCCCTGTCCTATTCTGTGTCATCCTCATCATCTCTGATACACTGAGCTCATTGCTACAGTCACTGTGTTAATCCATTTCTTTGAGGATCTTTCTCTTTTTTGTTAACTTTCCGCATTTCTAAGCATGATGTCCCTCTCCAAGAGATAGCCTCTTTTAGCAACATGCCTGAAGTATGAGACAAAGCTTTATCTTCTTTGCCTCCAAGGAGAATGGTTTGATAGATGTAGGAGATAAGTAAATTTTTGTTTATCTTAGCTCTGTTATTTGTTTCCTAGCTATGAAACTTTAGACCTTCCTTAACCTTTGAGATCTGTAGTTTTCTCACCCATAAAATGAGAGAAAATACTTGTCCAGACTAGTTCACAGTGTAAAATTTAAATAAATATATTCTAAACATTTGCGGCTGAAAAAGAAAGAAAAGAATCTAAAGGATGTTAGAGAACATTTAGTATAAACTCTTGTGTTTCAAACAAGAAAGAGGAGTCTCGAAAGTCAGGAAACCATATTTAAAGTTACATGAGCAATTTTAAAAAGGAAAACTGTTGCTTGCATATTTACATATACTTGTGTGACACAAATCTATGCATCTATCCAAGGAAGCTAGAGCTCTGACTTAAAAATCAAATAAAACCATACTTCATTAATTGAATCTTTGAAAACATGAAGGAGAGTGTAATTGTCTGAGTATAATTTTATAGCAGCAGTTATATCATGCTATCCCAGAATGCCATCACTGTTTCTTAATCTGGGCCTGTATTTTGACTTCCACTGCATCTGTCCCCCTCCCATGTTAACTAGCCTTTCCACGTCTCACTCCCTTTTTTCATGTGTACCTTTTTTTTCTTTACCTTTCTCCATTTGCCAATGGAATAGTTTAATGAAATGATCTGAGCTCAGTGCTAGTCCTAATTTCATCTCAGGACCAGCTGTATGATCTTGGGCATGTTCTTAATTTCTTATCGTTGTGTAAAATTATGATAAAATGTCCTGATGACCCATCATGCTTGTTTTAGGGATCAAACAATGTAATGTATGAGAAAACTTTTTAATGCACACGTTATACAAATGCTGAATGATTTTATTATTCTCCTTGCCGTTCCTCCTTTCCTTCCCTCCTTTGCCAGCTTTGCTGACTTCCTTCCACGATTGTTCGACAAAGAGGCTTCAATTATTGTTTAGGAGCTTTCTCTCAGCCATGAAATGTCATTTTGGAAGCTGCCCTGGATAAGTAGGAATCTCATTAGGTGGAATCGCAGAGAAAAAAAAAAAGAGACATGAAAGGAATTGTATTTGTCAAATAAAAGATTGTATTTCTACTGATAAAAGATGCTTTGAGGTGCCATTGCAGCAGAAAGCATTTCAGAAGATACTTAGGATAGTAGTGAGCCCAGGAGGATCTTGGATCTCATGAATCCCTCTCCCTTAGAACTCAGCCTGGAAAAGCTGAGAGAGTCCAGGCTTCAGATCCCCACCCAGCAAGTTTGTCCTTCCCTTTCCATACACTTCTCTGTCTGTTCCTGATGGGCCTACCTCTCTTTTGCACAGGCCCCCTGGTATGCAGCACCGGGACAGTCTCTACTCCTCAACCTGTAGTCAGAGTTCCCGAGAATAACCGTGAGTTGGAAAGGGTACTGGGGTGGGTATGAGAGTGGACAGGTGCCAGTCCCCCGGGGCCTAGAGACTAACCAGCCCAGTGTGGTTAGTTTTGGGGGTTGGGGGCTGCTGCTCCATCTTTATTTACCATTTGCTGCTGTCCCTTCTACTCATTTTGATCCTGTTTGTAGCTACCACATTGTACTGTTCCTACTCGGGCTTTTCCTCTCCCCGTGTGGAGTGGAAGTTTGTTCATGGCGACACCACCAGCCTTGTCTGCTATAACAGCAAGATCACAGGTGAGTTTCTCCACTCTCTTTTTGACTGTAAATTGTGGTGAGATGATGTGGGGATCAGGGTTTTAGAAAAGGGGCACAGCCTGGCATTCAAACCCCTTTAACCTTCTTGGGGAGAGAAAAGAGGGGAAGGAGAAGAGGATCTGTGCATACCGTGGGTGCTACCTTCACCATCACATTTTCTTAGCTTTCCAGCTTACACTGTCCTTGTCCTGCTTCCTTTTCCCTGGTAGCTTCTTATGCAGATCGAGTTGAATTTTTATACAGTGGCATTCGGTGGAAGTATGTGACCAGAAAAGACAATGGGACGTATACATGTATGGTCTCTGAGGACGGTGGCAACAACTACGGGGAGGCCACCGTCGAGCTCGTTGTGCTTGGTATGTACCATACGTCTTCTGTGGGTGCCTGGAACTAGCTCCTTCTATAGTTCATGCCTCAAACCTTACTAGTGATGACAACTGCTGTAGTTGGTATGTTCAGAGTCATAGCATCACCAAGGAGAAGAGATGAGCCCCTGGTCAGGTGGAAGCTGAGGGTGGAGTTGGAAGGGTAACAGCAATGAGGATGATGTGTCATCTTAGTTAGCTGCTTAGACTGCCGGTGGCCCTTCTGACCCTTGTGCTCAGCACCTTCTCTCCCTCCCCAGTGCCTCCATCCAAGCCTACAGTCAATATCCCCTCCTCTGTCACCATTGGGAACCGAGCGGTGTTGACTTGCTCCGAGAAAGATGGTTCTCCACCCTCTCACTACACTTGGTTCAAGGATGGGGTACAGGTGCCTACAGACCCCAAGAGCAGTCGGGCCTTCATCAACTCTTCCTATACTCTGAATCAAAATACAGGAGAACTGGTATGGATGGAGTGAGGGTAATTGGTAGAGGGTGGGATTAGGAAACAGCAGCAGGAAGATGAACTTGGTGTTAGGGTCAGGAGGCGTAAAAGAGAGACACTTAGCTTCTTTAAGCAGGAAACCCATTTGTTTTCTACCTTCCAGATCTTTGATCCTGTGTCAGCCTTTGATACTGGAGAATACTCCTGTCAGGCAGATAATGGGGTGGGCTCAGCCATGAAGTCTGATACTATGCACATGGAAGCTGGTAAGTAAGAATGGGCTGAGCCCAAGGCTCTGGACACGGGGAGCATGGAGGGCAGAGCTGACTTTCATCCTGGTGGTGGTGGTGGTATCAGTTACCCTGAGTACCGATGCCTGGCCTCATTTGTGTCTTATAGCGGAGCTGAATGTGGGAGGCATCGTGGCAGCTGTCCTGGTAACACTCATTCTTCTTGGGCTCCTGATTTTTGGCATCTGGTTTGCCTATAGCCGAGGCTATTTTGAGAGTAAGTATATTTGCCCTCAAAGGCTTCCCTTTGTATCATTCACATTCCAGGGTGTGGGTCGTGGACATCATCTGAGTTTGAACACAGATTCTGTGGCCCTCAGTTCCAGAGTTTCCTCTAGTTGCACCACTTACCCCTCCAATATATATCAAGTGCTAAGTGCTCCTCATCTTGCTACACGTGCTGACACTCATTATCCCATTTCTTCTCTTTCAGGAACAAAGAAAGGGTGAGTGAGGTGCTGCCCTGGGGCTGTCAGAGGTTGACATCATGAAAGTATATGGTTTGAAGTGGAAATGAGCTCAGGGGAGGAGGTTGGAGATAGAGGTTTCCAGTCTGGTGGGAAGAACATCTGGGTTTCCCCCCTGCCCTCTGTGGCCCTGGGCTTTCCCGCATTTCCCCTTCCCACACTTCCTGTCGACCAGTCCATGCTTCCCATAAAGCTTTCAGTAGATTTGGCCAATATATGTTAGTGGAAGGGCTTGACCACTGAGCATGTTTCTTCTGGCTTGTCTACAGGACTTCCGGTAAGAAGGTGATTTACAGCCAGCCCTCTGCTCGAAGTGAAGTGAGTATATCTGGCTAGGAGAAGGAGAGGAACTTCTAGCTGGATTGAGGGGTTCTCCCATGGATTTATATTGGGCGTTACCAGCTAAAGATTCCCAGAGTGACTGAATGTTTTATCTCCACAGGGGGAGTTCCGACAGACCTCATCATTCCTGGTGTGACCCTGGCCTGGCTCACCCCTTGTCCTCTGTGCTTGCTTTACCAGGTGCTATCAAGCCCTGGCCCCTGGTGTATATAGTTTCACAGGATGCCTTATTTGTCCTCTAGTCCCCATTTGGGGCCCCACTTTTACCTTAGATTGCAGATTTTTTAAAAAGTGAGTTATGTGCCTCTTCCTTCTTCTTGCCCTCCCTTTCCTGTCCTGCTGAGTGCCCTGGGACATGGGTCTAACTTATAGTCCTTAGTCCCATGCAGGATCAGGTCAGAGTCCTAAGTGATACTTGGTTCCTCTCTTCTACGCAAGAGTGGCTGGGCTCCCAGGAGCATGCTGTGCCCATGGTCCACTTGGTGGGTTGTGGACTCTGAATATCAGAGATCGTAAGCCTGGTGTCTAAGCCCTTTCCTCCAGTACCGAACTGCTCTAGAATGCGGATTGGCAGCTGGAGCTGCTGAAGTGGTTGTTTGGTGAGATCAGCATCATGTCTCTTCTGTATCTGGAGCCTGCTCTCGTCTGTCTCCCAATGGGAAGTACCACTGGAATCCTCCTGCACCATTTTCCTCATAAACGCAGACAGACAGACACAGAAAATGTCTATAGAAGAAACGGGAGCATTCTATGGAGAATATAAACTTTCAGGGAACATGAAGTGAAAAAGTTTTAAGACCACTGATCTAAAGAAAACAAAACTGGATCTGGTAGCTCAAGGCTGCACCCTTCAATTGGCTGGGACAATTGGACAAACCTATAAAAGATATATCTAGAAGGGTGTGTGTGTGTGTGTGTGTGTGTGTGTGTGAGAGAGAGAGAGTGTATGAGATTGTGTGTGTTAAGGGGCTTCTTAGCTCTTCAATTAGATTGTGTTTATGTCTGTATGTACCTGGATACTGCTGGAAATAAAAAAAAGTTGGTTTGTCAAAGATTCTGGTTGTGGGATGGGGGAGAAATTAACTCTGAGGATTCCTGGGTCCTTTCCTTGTACAAACCGGAAAACACTTCAAAGCTCGACTTCCTAGCAACCTGGGGCTGATCTCAGATTCCTATCCTTCCTCCCTGTGCTGCCCCTTCCTGGTTCCTGTTTCAGTGCAGAGCTTCATAAGCCTCAGTGGCTAAGGCTCCTTCTTTTTGCTAGAGGTGGGAACCCAGGGTGAAGCTAGTGCTGTATTTTAAAGTTCTTCTGGGCCTATTCCATAAAGCCAGAGGAGAAGGTGCCTTACTCTCTGCTTCTGCCCAAACAGGTACCTTGATGGGTTTCTCTGATACTATAGGGAAAAGAACCTTAAGCAAGGATGTTCTTAAGGTATTTGAAGAAGTAGGTTTATTTAGGGGGGAATGCTGGAATACACAATCCTTTCTCCCCATTTCAACCCCTTTTTTTGCCCTTAACCTTCTGTTGGCTTGTCTGCTTTAAACTCTGAACACATTAGATAGCAAGAGAAAATGTCAGGAATCTTGTTGGCTTGATTTTCCTTCTTTTTTTTCTGTTGAGGTTAGTGATATGTTACCATTATCTTCCCCTCCCTTAATTGAATTTTTTATTTGTTTTTACTATCAAGATCTGAAAGGAAAATAGAGAATCCACCAGTAAGGATAACTAATAAAAAAAAATTTCCAAAGGGAAATAAAATCTAATTTTGCTTCAAAAGTAGAGACTATGAAATGGTTCAGAAAGAAGGAAATTTTTAAAGTATTTTATTTCTATGTCATGGTTGGAGAACAGGGTGGGATTATGTGAAGAGAAGCTACGGGGAATAAAGGTGACTCATTGCCCTTGTAAGTTGGAGGTGAGTGATTCTTCACTCTAGGTCATTTGTGATAAGGCTGAGTCAATTATTGCAAGTCTTGGAATTTTTGGCTCTAGTTTACAACAGCCCTTTGAGTCTGGAAATTGTCTGCTTTCATTTTAGAATGTCAAAACTTAATTTTTGTAATAAATGTTTATTTTTCACATTGACTTTGTTTAACTTCTGAAATTGTGCATTAAAGAGAAAAGGAATTGGGGCTCAGGATGACTTAGATAAAAACTGTCTGATAGTTTTCTTTTTTGTTTTTTTAAAAACACCTTTAAAAAAATTTCATATTGGTTTGCTTACAAGTTTGTATATAGTGTGTTTCACACTATTCTTTATTCATGTTGTGTTTCATACAATCATTCCCATGCATTATGATTTATAAAATTAATCACCATTGGACCACACCTATCATTACCTTATCTTTTCAGGTCCCCACCAGATCCTTCTCATTTCCTTCAACCTCTCCCTCTACCCACCAAATTGTGCAAACCTGTGGTTTTGCTTCTACAAGCCTCACCCCTTTACTCTCACCCTTTCCCCTTTTGGGTCCCCATATATGTTTTTCTAGTTATCCTTCTATGTTACAGTAATGGTCTTATGCCATATTTGTCCTTATGAGACGGTATCAATTCACTCAGCATAATGGTCTCCAGTCTCTCCCAAGTTACGTAGTTCTTTTCCAAAATTGTTGCTCCTGAGTACTGCATAGTATTCCATTGTGTGAGTGTACCACAATTTCTCAGACCATTCAAATGTGATTAGACATTGGGCTGTTTCCATGCTCTTTCGATGGCTGATAGGTTTATTAAGAGTTTAAGGGAATCTTGGTAGCTCTGGTGGCCTAGTGGCAAGGGGTTGCACTGCAATTCCGGAGGCATGCGGTTCAAATCTACCAGATGCATTGCTGGAGAAAGAGGGATAATCTCCTCCTGCACCAGTCAGATTGCAATTGACGGTACACACTCACAACATAGTAAAAGAAAAGAAATAAATTTTTTTAAAGGAGTTTAAGGGCATCTTTCCATAAAATTCAATACTCTTTGTGGAGTTGATTCTTCTTCATAAAGACTTCATTTTCCAAGGTTGTAAATCTATTGGAGGAGATTGCACATCTTTCTCCTGTGGAGCAACTACTTAACAGCCTGATATATTACACACTACACCACCAGAGCTTCTTATAAAATTTGATAGCTACATTTTCATTTAATGAATCATTCATGTGTGCTTGAATAGGAATTCACCATATGTAAAGGGAAATTTAAGGGAATGGAAATACTTTACATGGAGATTAAAGTTTTCAGTGCCACCTCAACCAACTGGGATAAAATAAGTTAATAATAAATGAAAGGGAGCTCTGGTGGTCTAGTGGCAAGAAGCTGCACTGCAATCCCAGAGGTACCAGGTTCAAATGGAGAAGGAGGGGCAGTTTCCTCCTGTACCAGATCAGATTTGACGGTACACACACACACACACACACACACACAAATAATGAGTTAAGGATTTATTTATTGTTCCTATCTTAACAGGGTCTGCAGATCAAAACCAGAGAGAGAAAAGTGAAATAAAATGTGGTTAAGCTTATTTTCTTAATGAGGATTCTAATATATTCCATGAGATATGTTCAAGTAGAACTTACATTTAAAAAAATATATTTCTTTAATTCTGTAGCTTCTCCATTTTATGATTTGGTTCTGAAACTGCAAAAATTCAACATGAAAGGAAACTCCTGTGTGTGTGTGTGTGACTTAAAATTAATGCTATGATATCCTCTATTTCCCTGATGGGAAAATGGAGTAGAAATTCTAAGAAACTTGTCCAAGTTCAGGCAGCCAGCATCAGGCATGTGGTAGATCTGGGATTCAAAATAAATGGGGAGAGATGGTTAGTTAAGACAGCCTGCATCATGCTCACAATGATCCTGAATGGAGGGAGGGGTGTAGCTGGAGAAATTAGCTTTCTCTGTAGAAACACGTAGAAGTGCATGTTTGGTCTTTAAAATAATGATGCAAATCTGAGCCTTCTGAAATGTGACCAAACTTCATCTGAGTCTGACATCCAAATAAGATTTATATGATGGAAAGAAACCCGGTGAAGTGTGAAGGTTTTTAGAAAATGGAGGGTCTGTGAGTACCACCCTCTAGAATGAAGGATACGTTGTTTTTTTTCAGTGATCCAGATGAAAAACTGAAGGCATGTAATATCACTTCTAGATGGTCAGAAGTTAGAAGGAACAATGACTTCTGCTTGCAGCATGAGGATGTCAAAAGACCTTGATAGCAGGTATGATAAACTCATTCATCTTCAAAATGAAAATGGTAATGAGTGCAAGGTTTTCTGCCTTTATTGTTATGTGCCGTCAAGTTGTCTGTGGCTCACAGTGACCCTGTGTACAACAGCTCTGAAGCCAGTGTCACTGACTCTGAAACACCTAACTCCGTTGCACAAGTTACTGTATCAATCTATCTCATCCGGCGTCTTCCTCTCCAGCGCTGTCTGTCCATCCTTCTGAACATGATGTCCTTCTCCAAGGACCAGTCCCTCCTGGCCATGTGCCCAAAGTATGTGAGACAGAGCTTCAAAATCCTAGCCTCCAAGGAGAAACTTGGTTTCGCCCTCTCCAAGACAGAACTATTTGTATTCTTGGCAGCCCATGGCACGTTCAAGACTCAGCACCGCAACTCAAAAGCATTGATTCTTCCTCTAATATCCTTAGTCATTGTCCAGCTCTCTGATACATAGCAAGTAATTTTGAAGACCATGGCCTGGATCATGTGCACCTTAGTCTCTAGATTGACATTGATGCTTCTTAGTATTCTGGAGAGGTCCCTGACAGCCAATTTTCCCAGTGCAATTCTTCTTTTGATTTCCTGACTGCTGGTGCCAAGAGTGTTGATTGTGGAGCAGTGCAAGCTGTAATTGTTAACAATCTCTTCCATCCATCACGGTGCTGCCAATTGTCCCAGTGATGAAAGTCTGTTTTCCTGATATTGAACTTCAATCCATACTGAAGACTACCATCCATGATCTTCTGCAGCAAGTGCTTCAGGTCCTCAGTTTCAGTAAGGTTGTGTCATGCCTTTGGATTTTATATATAAATAT
>NW_006399918.1:6910634-6919574 GCF_000299155.1 Elephantulus edwardii | reverse complement strand
TTATATATATATTAGGAAAGGTACAAAATATGTATAACTGGTTCCAATCTGCCTTTTGGTACTATCTCTTTTTATTAAGTCCTGTTTTAGGCAACATTATTTCAATTCTAGATAAGCCAGAATATTTTCAGCAATAGTGATTTAGATGATGATGGTAAAAAGAGTGCTACAAACATATTGTTAGGGCCATTGAACTGGCTTTTAACTTAGTGACCTTATGCACTACAGAATGAAACCATGTCTGGTTATACACCATCTCCACAGCCCAAAGTTACAGTCACTGTGTAAATCTGTATCACTGAGTGTCTCCCTCTCTTTTTGCTGACTCTTCACTGTTCCAGGGATGATGTCCGATTCTAGGAACTAGCCCTTCCTAATAACATGTTTAAAGGTTGTGAGAGAAAGTCTCACCATCTTCACGTCCACGGAGCATTGAAGTGGTACTTCTTCCAAGACAAATCTGCTGCTGCTTTTGGCAATCCACAAGATATTCATCATTCTTTGCGAGCATCACAATTCTAAGACATCAGGTCTTTGATATTCGTTATTTGTCATCCATTTTTCGACATAAATATGAAGCAGTTGAAAATACCATGGCTTGGGGCAGGCATAGTTTAGTATGGCAAGTCATTTTCATTATCTGCAAAGAAAGTTGTGTTATCTGCATAGCACAGGTTGTTGATAAATCCCTCTCCCAAGTGTGGTGAAATTATATAGTCCTGACAAACTCCCTTCCTGATTTTATACCATACAATATCCCCATGTTCTATTAGAAGAAATTCTTAATCTACGTACAGGTTCCATGTGAGCACAATTAAGTGTCCTGGAACTTCTAGGTAACATTGTTGACAGATAGGTCTTGGTTGAAAGCAGAGAATACCAGATATCTGTTTACTTGTGTGTTTTGTGGTTGGTTGTGTGTTTTTTTTTGTTGTTGTTGTTGTTTTAGCTATATGAAAAGGCATTTGGCTGTGTGGACACAACATAGCAAAGAATGTGAATTCCTGAATCCTCTGTGTCCAAGCAAGCTTGGTGGGCCACATATACCTCAAATTTGCATAAACCTACCCAGTCATGTAGTGGGCAGAGACCATAACTAGAAAGTCATATCCACATAAAGTAATTCACTACATCACTCTGCTCTATGAAATTCTGAGGAATAAATGAGGCAAAGTCTGCAGGGCTTACGTAAATTCTACCCATGCTCATTTTAAACCTGCTTAGTGTGGGTTGGGGTAAGCAAACTTTCTGTAAAATAGCAGAGAAATATTTCAGACTTTGCAGGCTATAGGTTTTTTGCAACTGTTCAACTCTCATGAGATGGCATCTATATACAACATATGAGAGTGGTTGTGAACCAGTAAAACTATGTACACTAAAATTGGAACTTCATGTGATTTTCACTAGTCATGAAATAATAATCTTGATTTAAAAAAAATTTTTAAAATGTAAAAACCATTGTTAGACCCTGAATTGTAAAACAACAGATGATGAAGATTAAAGATTCTGCAACTGGAGGAGACTGACCAAGGGTTAACCTTGAGTGGGGAAACCCACAAACAGGTGGATGTCTTCAGACAAAATCTCTTCCATGAGGCTGAGGAGTATCTCTCCACATTCTTGCCACGGATCATATACCTGAATCAATGTGTGAAAGAACTTCAATGTGGTTGACCTGACTTCCCTGTGGGCTCCACTGAACATCCCAATCCCAGACCCCACCCAAGGACAATGAGATGGAAACCTAAGCAGAAGAGAGATGTCCCTAAGTGGCTTTCTTCCCAGAAATGAGAAGGTGCTTTCCCTGATTGCCATATGTTAAACCATACGTCTGTACTCTCAAAGAGAAATGCATTCTAGTGATCACGTGGATCCAGCCTCTGATTCTCAATATTGAGGATGGAAATTGGTGTGGCAATTCAGGACAAAGTTCTGGAAAGGATGAATGCAGCCAAGACCAAGTGGAAGCCTTTCAGACAAATATTTCCAGGTGCTTCTCAGAATGTGGGGACACAATGACCAAGGCCTCTGAGACGTGACTGATGGATTACCAGGACCTGGTGCATGAGCAAGAGGAGGTGGTTTAAAGGGAGCTCTGAGTCACAGTGCTGGACCTCAGCACCTTCTTTGCTGAGCTCTCTCATACTACCAAGAGCAACCTAGAGGAAAGTCAATCCAAAGGGAGAAGAGAAGCCATCAATGTACCAAACTCTTAGGTAGCTAGGCGAGGCTATTCTTTGGAAAGATGGAGGGTCAGCAAAGCGGAGGATGGCCCCTAGTGAGATTAACTGACATGGTGACCTCAGCAATGGGCTCCAGTGTGTTAGAGTTGATGAAGATGGCATAGAATAGCACAGTGTTCAGATCAGATATTCATAGAGTCATTGTGAGTTTTCCTTGCTGTGACAATATACTCTAAAGTGACTCCCTGTAGTCAGGCATGTCTCCAAATTGAGGAGCAATGTTAGCTGTTTGGAGACCAATGTGCACCTGCTTCATTTACTTGCTATACATCTGAGAGCTGGACAATGAATAAGGATGACAGAAAAATTGATGCCTTTGAGCTGTCATGTTGGAGGAGAGCACTAAATATTCCATGTACAAAAGAACAAACAGTGTATCTCAGAGAAAGTACAGCCAGAGCGTTCCTTGGTGGCAAAGATGATAAAGCTTTGTCTCACATACTTTGGGCCTATTGCTAGGAGAAGCTATTCCTTGGACATAATGTTTTGGAAAGGTGGAGGGTCAGACAAGGAGAGGAAGACCTTCAATGAAATGGATTGACACTGCAATGGACTCAAGTGTGTCGGAAATGGGAAGGATGGCACAGGATAGGACAGGTTCAGATCTGTGGTTCATAGGGTTGCTATGAGTAGTACTCGATGGTGCCTAACAATAAAAACAAAACAAAACTACAAACCCACCAACCAAACAGGTAATAGGCTGCATTTTAGCATGAGGGTCACTCCACTGTCACTGAGTCTGACTCATAGGGCCCCTCATCTCTTGGTTAGCAGCCTGACATGTTATTCCCTGTGCCACAAAGGGTACTATGGTTGAAGTTAAAGTAGGTAATCTTTACTTTTGAATGAAGTATTTAAGATTCTTTTCGTCTTGGTTTCATCCTTGAAAAGAAAGGATTCAGGACAGAGGGGTTGATAACAGGTGGGGAAGAATAAGGACTATCATCCGTGCCTACAGGAAGGAAAGGAATGAATGGAAATTCTGTGAGTCTCTGAGAAATACTTGGTGGGGAGACTCAAACCCACAGAGACATTGTAGAAAAGCACTTAAATCCAGTTTCTAGTTGATTACTTGAGGAAGCATTGTAATAGAATTAACAATATATTAGGTGTTAGCGATAAATCTATTATTTATAGTCCCTAGCTGCTTTCACCATTTTCCTTGAGGCTGAGAGCTTGTGTTCATTATACATATGTGGCATCTGGCACACTGTGCTAATCAAGAAATGATGAATGAAAAAGTATCAGGTCTCAAACCCTGTAAGATAGTTGAGATAATGGAGGGATTGCTACATTTCCTGTCACTGCCATTGTTGCCTCGTATTTGTTGCAAGTCAAATGAACCCAGCTTAAGTGAGATGGGAGTAGGGGAGCCAAAGGATAGTTGGGCCTGAATTTCAAAGTGTGACAGACATATTCTTCATATGAAGGCAATGAGAGTCAGTAGAATAGTTTATAAAGCCATGATGAGAATTAAGTGGCCTCATTTACTTGTTACATTTATGTTGTTAAATGCTGTTGAGTTGTAGACGACTGATAGCAACCTTACGAATGAATGATCTTAACACTTGTATAACTTTCAATGTTTTTCTAAGTTCGTAGAGTTGCTGGAGGCAAGCTATTTGGGAAGTGGATGCCACTCCTGCTTCCAAGCTTGCCTTAATTGCAGAGCTCCACCAGACACTGTCTACCATGGGTAACCAGTATCGCATTTGACACATAAGTGTCACAGTGTTCAGCTTCACTAAGCAAATGGACAGACCAGTGCTAAACCACTTAGAAGAATGTTTGACCCAAAACAACTAAAACCAGGCCTGAGAGCTGTCGGTTAAAATCACCCACCTTTGGCCTAGTAGCATAACTTTCTATCCACTAAGCCAACAGAGTTCTATGATTCACAGCAATTCTATGAACAACTGATCTAACTCTTGCTCTATCCTCACCATCCCCACAATCTGAGACATTCTAGAGCCCATTGCTACAGTCACCGTATCAATCCATCGTGTTGAGGAGTTGCTTTTCTTCTCTGACATTCCACCTCTCTCAGCTTGATGTCATTTCCCAAGGATTGGAACATTTACTATTATTTGTTGTTGTTAAGTGTCATCAAGTTGTAAATGACTCATAGTGACCCTAGGAATGAAAAACCTGAATACTTGTCTTTGTTTTTCTAAGTTTCATAGCGTTTCACTCTATTAAAGCAGCTTGCCTTCAGAAACTATGAACTTGGAGAAATGATATTACATGTATTTGTTGTCCTTTCTAAGAGGCTGGACTCCTGGGTTCAGTGATGTTACTACCTTTGAGCCCAGCTACTAAATCATTATTATGATTACAATTATAACAGGACATTTTTTTTAGGCTTTTCCTCCCTTTCTTTCAACCCAGCTCAGGGTTTAAAGTATTCAGGTAGCCACTAAGTACAAGACTGAAACTTTCATGAGAGAAACAGCAATCTGCTTTAAAACGATTAAATACAGAGGAACAGATCCCTTCTCTTCCCTTGGGAATGATAGCAAGAGTAGATTCGTCAGTGGCATAAACCAGGAACATGGAAAACTCTTGAAGAGGTGGAAGTTTCTGCCTTACTCTTTCTGTCAATGTTTTGGCAATATTCTCCAAAACTGTGGAACCTCTAAATTCCACCCACCACCCCACACACTTAACAAATGAAGCCAATGTCTGTATAATTTTAAGGGGAGTATCCTATTGAGGATAGGTTGAAAGTCTTAAAGATGCTCAGGTTGAAGAGAAATGTAAAAGAAAAAAAAGAGAAATGTGATCAATATTGAGTAAAACCTTCACAGGAGAGCTCTGGTGACCTAGTGGTCCAAGGAACTATGTTGCTAACCTGAAGGTATGTGGTTAAAGTCTACCAGCTGCTCTACAAGAGAAAGATGGGCAATGTCTTCGTGTGATTTATTGCCTCCCACTGGAGGGTCAGCTATGAGTCAGTTTAGACTCAATTATACATGACAACAACAACAACAAAGCTATCACAGATAAAGAAGAAGTGAGAAAGTTGACTGTCTTTAGAGTTTGAGATAAAAGCCCTCCTGGCTCAAGTGCTAATTGTTAACCAAGAGGTTGGTGGTTTGATCTCAACAGCTGCTCCAGGAGAAAGATGCCTCAGTGTGCTTCTTTAAAGATTTGAAGTCTTGGAAACATTGAGGCTGTTCTACTCTATCCTACAGGTTTGTTATGAATTAGAATTGAATGAAGGGCAGTGAGTTTCATGATGATGTTGTTTGTTGCCATTGTGTTGATTTTGGGTCAAGGAGACTCCTTGTATGAAGAGTAGAACCATTGGTAGCTCCATTGGTTTTTCAAGGCTGTGATCTGTGAAAAGCAAATTGCCAGGCTTGACTTCTAAGATGTCTCCGGGTAGATTTGAATGAAAATATTTTTTGGCTAGTTGTTATTGTTATTAGGTGCTGTTGAGTCAACTCTGACATTTGGCAACCCAATAAATGAGAGATAGAAAACTTGCCCTTTTCTGTACCACCCTTACATTCTCTCCCATGCTCAAGCCTGTTGTTACAGTCACTGTGTGGTCCATCTTTTTTAAGGTCTTCTCTTTTGTGGAACCAGGGTGCTCCTTGAAGGCAAGGATGAGGAGACTTTGCTTCACATACTTTGGGCATATTGTTAGGAGAAGCCAGTCTTTGGAGAAAGACATTAAACTTGAAAAGGTGGAGGGTCAGCATCAGAGAGGAAGATGCATCACAAGATGGGTTGATAGGGTGACTGCAACAATGCGTTCAGATGTGATGGAGATGGTGAGGTTAGTACAGGATTGGTTAGGGCTCAGATCTAGCACTGACAGGGCCACTGTGGGTTACAGTATACTCGACTGGACATAACAACTACCTTTCCAGCATGACTCCTTTTATTAAGGACTGACTCAACTGATAACATGATAGCAATAGAACTTTTAACTATTTTTGCCACCCAGAGAACACACATAATGATACTAGAATTAAATCAGTTATCTTTGAGCCAATTCTGACTCATTGGCATCCTCCAAGAACTGCCCAGTAGGATTTCCAGAACTGGAATCTTTATGGAAGCAGATAGCTTCCATGTATTTCTCTGTGGAACTACTTGTTCCAACTGCTGACCTGCCACTTAGCAGCCAGGCACCACAGAGCTCCTATGTAATGAAAGTTAATACATTTAAAATTAGGGAGCTCTGTAGAAAGCTGAACTGTGAACCCAAAGGCGAGACCAAAATAACTTTCTGGTAAATTCGTGAATTGGAGACTCTGGAAATGGGAGAAATGCCAGGTCAGTGTACAAAATGACCTGCAGCCCAAAGTACTATTTTCATGGATTCTATGTTAATGGGATGAGCAGTTCATGTGACATAGGACTCCTACCTGTGCCTCTTGTGGCTGCATGTAGACGAAGGGGACATTTCCCTCCTCACTGAAAACCCTCTTAATCTCAAGAAATTTTACTTTCATGCTTTAGATAGGTGGAAGAGAGAAGGTAAAAGGAAAACAGAGACAGAATAGGATTTGGGGGTGGTGTATGAAACTTGGCCAGTGGAAGAAGTAAATACTGAGAATCTTATAATCTAAATGAGTTCAGGGAGTCTGTAAGTTGCCCTCTAAAATTTTAAAGACTTTACTGAACAACTGACCGGGAGAGATCCATATTTAATCCCTCACCAAAAAAAAGGTGATCTCACAGAGTGTGGAAATTATGGAACAATATCAATATCACATGCAAGCAAAACCCTGCTAAAGATTATAAAAAAAAACAACAACCGGCTGGTATAGTACATCGAGAGAAAACTACCAGAAGTATAAGCTGTGTTTGGAAGAGGTTGTGGTACTATGGACATCATAGCCATGTCAGATGGCTCTTGACTGAAAGCAGAGAGTAGCAGAGGAATGTCTACTTGTGTTTCATTGATTACGCAAAGGCATTTGACCATGTGGATCACAACAAACTGTGG
The DNA here is from genome assembly GCF_000299155.1 of Elephantulus edwardii. Taxonomy (NCBI): domain Eukaryota; kingdom Metazoa; phylum Chordata; class Mammalia; order Macroscelidea; family Macroscelididae; genus Elephantulus; species Elephantulus edwardii. The sequence continues at coordinate 6,912,368 of NW_006399918.1, read as the reverse complement.
CTAACCTTGAGAAGAATGGGAATCTCAGAACACTTGATTGTTCTCATGTGAAATCTATACTTGGACCAGGAATCAGTTGTCAGAACAGAACAAAGAAACACTGCATGGTTCAAAATCAAGAAAGGAATGTGTCAGAGATGTATCCTGCCTCCATACCTTTTTTAATCTATACGTGGAACAGATTATTTGGGAGGCTGGATTTTATGAGATGGAATGTGGCATCAGGCTTGAAAGATTTACCAATGGCCTGTGTTATGCAGATAACACAATCTTGCTTGCCAATACTGAGGAGGACCTGAAGTGTTTGCTGCATAAAGTCAAGGACTATAGTCTCCGATATGAACTGAAGTGCAAAATCAACAAAACAAAGATTCTTACCACTAGGCCAATTGACAGCACCATGATAGATGGAGAAGAGATAAAAGTTATTAACAATTTCAGCTTTCACAATCAACACCTGTGGCACCAGCAGTTAGGAAATCTAAAGAAGTTGGGAAAATCTGCTGTCAGGAACCTCTCCAAGTGCTAAAGAGCAATGATGTCAATTTAGCAACTAAGGAGTGCTTGATGCAGGCCATGGTTTTTGCAATTGCATCCTATGTGTCAGAAAGTTGGACAATGAATAAAGATGACAGAAGAAGAGTTGATGCCTTTGAGTTGTGGTACTGGAGTAGATTTTTGAACATATCATGGACTGCCAAAAGAACAAGTTCACTCTGGAGAGGGTGAAACCAAGCTGCTCCTTGGAAGCAAGGATTCTGGAGCTCCATCTCACATACTTTGGGCATGTTGCCAGTAGGGGCCAGTCCTTGGAGAAGGACATTATGCTTGGAAAGCCAGCACAAGAGAGGAAGACCCAGGATGAGATGGATTGACACAGTAACTGAGATAATGGGGTAAGTACGTTGGAGGCAGTGAGACTGACTCAGGATAGAGTGGTTTGACAGCATGTAAGAACAAAAAACAAAAGGTCTGAACTGCAGCTAAAATTGTTATTTTATTGTTGTTGTTATGTGTCGTTGAGTTGCTTGTGACTCATAGCGACCCTATGTACAATATCCCTATACCCTGCTCTATACTGTGCCAATCTTATTGTCGATGACACACCTACCCCTATTACCCCAGTCACTGAATCAAACCATCTTATCAAGAGTCCTCCTCTCTTGTGTGTTCCCTCCACCCTCCATCCAAGCATGATGTCCCTCTCCAAGGACTGGTCCCTCCTTGCAACATGCCCAAAGTATGTCAGACAAAGTTCAGAATCCTTGCCTCCAAAGAGCAACCAGGTTTCATTTCTCTAGAATGAACTTATTTGTTCTCCTAGTAGTCCATGGTATACTCAATATTCTTCACCAGCACCACAGCTCAAAGGCATCAATTCTCCTTCTATCAACTCTAGTCATTGTCCAGCTCTCTGATGCAAAGCAAGTAACTGCAAAGACCATGGCCTGAATCAGGTGCATCTTAGTCTCCAGACTGACACCATTAATCTTCAGTACTTTGGAGAAGTCTCTGACAGCAGACTTTCCCAATGCAATTAGTTTTTTTTTTTAACAATTTTTTAATTAAATTTTATTAGTTTTAATGAACATTTACAGAGATTTTGGGTTTTCATTCATTCATTGTTGCACTGTTTTCTCCACCCTCATCCCCAGTTCGTTCTTCTTCCCCCCATGTCTGTTTTAATTGTCCAATTGCCACAGTGCTTGTCAAAGCCAATTCTGATTAATCTCC
>NW_006399918.1:6906158-6908794 GCF_000299155.1 Elephantulus edwardii | reverse complement strand
CTCATAGTGATCATATGAACAACAGGTCTGAACCTCCCTGTATCCTGTGCTATCCTCATCATCACTGATATACTCCAGTCCATTGTTAGAAGTAACTGTGTCGGGGAGCTCTGGTGGCCTAGTGGCAAGGAGCTGCAACTACAATCCCAGAGGCGCACAGTTCGAATCCACCAGATGCTCTGCCTGGGAAGGAGGGGCAATCTCCTCCTGTACCAGTCAGATTTGATTTGACGGTACACGCACACAAAAATAATAAAATAAAATAAAAAAAAGAAGTAACAGTGTCAAGTTATCTTGTTGAAGGTTTTCCTTTCCTTCCCTGACTCTCCAGATTTCCTAGCATGTTGTTTTTTTCCAAGGATTAGTGTCTCTTGATAATATATCCAAGAATGTGAGACAAAATTTTACCATGCTTGCCTCTATGGGGCATCCTGGTTGCACTTTATAAAGGAAACCAAAGACAATATAGAGAAGGCCAAGTCCAACCTCTACTGTCACAGTCCAAGCCCACAAGGGAAAACTGTCCCTGTCAACAACATGCAGACCTATCAAAACTGATAGGTCAGACACATCCCTTGCACCCACTTTGATAAATTTTACTAGTAACTGAGTCTGAACTTTATTGCACTGACCTCACAGACTTTGCAGAACCACATTCATGATTGTAGGATTTATTAGAGTATGTAGGCAAAAGATAACATGCAGAGCAAGTCCAGGTTCAGTAAATAGTAGTCTCAATCCAACTTTTCCCTCAATCATCCAGCAAGCAAAAATCTCTGACTCTGGCTCCATGTCAAGGTTCCATCTTAAAGGCTCTGGCTCTGTTTGGCTCTGTCAGGCTATGCCTTGCCACAGCCTGTCTTCAATCTGGTTAGCTTCTTCTCTTATGTTGGTCTTACACCTGTTGATGCTGTTGAAGACACTGATCAATGGCAAGCCACATGTTCACAGTTGGGGCAGCTGGAGACCATGCTCACAAGTGGGGGTGAATGTGGGGGACAACTAAAATACTGGATAGAGAAGTAATTATCAAAAATCCTACTACCAACCACACCTTCCTCCAAGATAGACTTCTTTATTTTCCTGGCAGCCCATGGAATATTCCATATTCTTTTTCAACACCATCCTTATTCATTGTCCAATTTTCAGATGCATACGAAACAAAAGAAAAACCCACAGCTTGAATCAGGTACACCTTAGTCTTTAAATTGACATCCTTGCTTTTTAGGGACTTGGAGAAGCTCTTGACAGATTTTCCTCATGCAACAGTCTTTTTATCTCAGTCTTTTTACCCAGATGTTCCCCTGGATATTGATTGTGTATCCAAGTAAAGTAAAATTGTTGACAACTTCATTCCTTTCTCCATGTATCCTGATGTTGCCATTGGGTACAAGGTTGATAAAAGAGTGGCTATAGGGTTGGTAAAAGGGTCATGCACAAATACCTGGCATGACAATAGTTATTTTTTTAACTTTTCCTTGCTTTATTCTTATATTGAATTCTAGCTCCACAAAACAATGTACTGTTAATGGAGAACAGATCATTCAGAAGGCTGGACTTTACAAGGAGAAATGCAGCAGGATTCATTGACAAACTTATTCTATGGTGACACAACCTTGTTTGCTGAAACTGAGGAGGGCCTAAGGCATTTGCTGCAGAAGGTCAAATACTGCAGTCTTTAATATGGATTAAAGCTCAATATCAAGAAGACAAAGATTCTCACCACTGGGCCAACTGGCAGCACCATGTTAGATGAAAAAGAGATTGAGGTTGTTAACAATTTCAGCTTGTTTGACTCCACAGTCAACATTCTTGGCACTAGCAGTCAGGAAATCAAGAGAATTTCATTGGGAAAATCTGCTGTCAGGGACCTCTCCAAAATACTGAAGAGCAATGATATCAGTTTAGAGACTCAGGCATGCCTGATCCAAGCCATGTCTTCACAATGACCTTTTTATAAAAAAAATTCTTTTTAAAGCATTTTATTTTGTACTGGTTTACATACAAAGTTTGTTACATTAATATACATTGTTTTTCTTTTTAATGCATCAGAAAGTTGGATAATAACTAAGAATGATAGAAGAAGAATCTATGCCTTTGAATTGTGGTGCTTTAGAAGAGTTTTGAACATGCTTTGCACTGCCAAGAGAACAAACAGGTTTATCCTGGAGAGGGTGAAACCAACTTTCACCTTGGAGGCTAGGATTTTGAAGCTCAGTCTGATACTTTGGACATGTTTCCAGGAGGGGCCAGTCCTTGGAGAAGGACATCATATACTTGGAAGTTTGGAGAGACAGCATAGAAGAGGAAGACCCCGGATGAAATGGATTGACCCAATAATGAGGGTAATGAGGGTAGGTGTATTGGAAACAATGAGGTTGGCTCCGAATAGAGCAGGCTTCTCTAGGAGTTTCAGGCAATTTGATGTCACATAGCAACAACAATATGGCTAAATGGAGTTTATTGTTTATTGTAGAGATAGCACTACCTCAATGGTTGCAGCAGTGTGTCTTGAAGGAGCATATATAAAATACAGCTTGTGCATTAAAAAACAAGGAACTCATGCAATATTATTCAAAATGGTTGACTCTGGAGAACATTATGCTGAGTGAAATATCCCAGTCACAAAAGGACAA
>NW_006399918.1:6904866-6905508 GCF_000299155.1 Elephantulus edwardii | reverse complement strand
AAAAAAAATAAAATAAAATACAGCTTGAGTGAGGCTGAGTTTGTGAAGTTTATTTTAAGGCAGGTATTTCACCGGGGTGGTATTGGAGAACGGAGAATGTTTATTGTGATGGACATAATTTATGGTATAATAGTTTAAGATTGGTGGAAAACAGTGAGGGGAGGCTTTCAAATCTAGTTTTATTTATCTCATACTTAATCCTCCCACAGAGTTTTCAGAGACTATAAATTATACGGGAGGAAACTGTCCATATTTCTCCTACAAAGTTGTTTGTTAATTAAAACCTTGAGCCTTAGGGTTGGCAAACTAACATCTTACCACTAGTGAACTCTCTTACTCTAGAGAAGGAGCTTTGGTGGTGTAACACATAGTGTGTTGTGCTTTTAACTGAAAGACCGATGGTTCAAATCTACCAGCTATTGTGTGGGAGAAAGATGAGCCATCTCCTTCTGTTAAAATTTACAGCCTTGAGTCAGAAGTGAGTTTGGATTTTTGGGTTTACTCTATTGATAATTTTGATTTTTTATAGCAACTCAAGGTTTGAATTTGTTCTTCAGTTCCTTGAGCTTAAGAAATGCTGAGGGAGTTCTGCCCTTTTGATTTTCTGACTCCAACTCCTTACACATTTCATTGTAATATTTT
>NW_006399918.1:6877006-6882332 GCF_000299155.1 Elephantulus edwardii | reverse complement strand
TAGAAGGTCTCATTCATTTATTTTATCCTCTCCTGGTTATAGGTTTTTCAGGATGCTTGGAAGACTGTTCATGTTGTGGATTAGGTCTTCTAGAGTTCTTCCAAGCTTTTCTCTAATCAAGTTTATTTTGGTATATTCACACAATGGGATAGTATGCTGCATTGAAAAACTAGGAACTCATGAAATAGTGTACTGTACAAAATGGGTGACCCTTGAGAGTATTATGCTGAGTGAAATATCTCAGTCACAAAAGGACAAATACTGCATAGTGCCACTGCTGTAAAAAGGGACTGACATCAGAGTTGGGGGGAAACTAAGAGGGGATAAATAATGTATACTACATTGAAACAGATGAAGGAGAGAACTGTTTAGGAGGAATATATGATTAGTTATTATTGTCATGATAAGATTCCAGAATTAAAGCTGCATAGTGGAGTGGAACTGGAGAGGGGAAATTGTATAACAAGAAAGAAATTATTATTTTTTTTTTTTACTTTTCAAAGAGAAAAGTGAACTGGGGTGGGGAGGGATGGGCAAAAAAGCAAGTGCAACAATAAATGAATGGAAATCCAAAGTCTCTTTAAACTTTCATTAAAATAACAACAACAAAAAATTAAATAAAAACCCAAAAGAAACCTCACCTCTTTTCCACACCAAGAGATCATTCTTGCTCTCCTGATATAGCTCTTCCCAATTCTGTGTCTTGGGGGCTGCTTCAATTTCCCCCAAATAAATCATCCACAGGTGAGATCTCTGAGGATAGGTTCAACAAATTCCCCCAATCCCATCTCCTACCGGCTCACAGAACCAGTTGAGCGCTGGGGCTAAAGACTACACCCTTTGTTTGTTTGCACCAGGGTCGAGTGTGCCATTCCCTAGAAGGTCCACTGATGCCATCAAGCTTCTTGCTTTAGGAATGAACGCTGACATTTTGAGGGCTAGCCAGGCACTGCATATTTTTGAATACAGTAAGGGTGACACCTAGTGGCTGCTTGTCCTCATCTGTGAGAGGACTTTGATGTTGGAGATTAATTCTGACTACTTCCTAGCTTTGAGTGAAGGCAGCAGCATCTCCAGGTTTGTGGGAAGGAATCTTCCTCGTACATGCTTCCCGTAAAGCAGCATTTAGAAATAGGCGAGTGCACTAAAATACTCAGCTTTTCTCTGTGGGCTTCAAAAGATCAAGGAGAACTTTGGCGGCCCCGAACGATCAAGGAGGTCGAAGGGGTAACAATCACTTCTACAGTCATCTACAAATTTGCTGGCATAAATTGGTGAGGACATCCAGGGCTGTATATCTGTTAGTTGAAACATAACAATTAGTATCCCATCCTTTCCTGGGGTCTTATTTTTTGCCAGTACTTTCAGTGCACCTTGAACTTCTTCCTTCGTTACCATTGGCTCTTCTTCATATAGTTGATGCTGCTGTTGTTGATTGCTGTTCAGTTGAGCCCAACTCACAATGACCCTATGAACAAAAGGCTTGAAGCCTTTATATAACAATGGCATTTCTCAAAGTTCATAGAGTTTCCAGAGGCATGTTGTTTAGGAAGTGGATGCCACTCCTTCTAAATGGTACTTGCTGAAAATTTTCACTGTCACCCAATTATTTTTGATACAGTGACTCTGTGCATTCTTTCCATCATCTTTTTTTTTTTGTCCCTATCCCAATCCTTCCATCTTCTTTTGATGCTTCTTGGATTGTTCAAGATTTTGCCTATAGCAACACTCCAGTGTAATCTTTAGAGTTTCTTCTGACATCCATTTTGGTCTTTTCTTCCTCTTCTGTCTATGTAAGAACCTCATGGATTACGTCTTTGATGTTATTCCATAACTCATCTGGTCTTTGATCATTAGTATTCCAATGCCACAAACCTGTTCTGAAGATTATTTTTAAATTCAAGTGGGACAGACTCAAGGTCATATTTTGGTTTTTGTGGAGTTGTTTAATTTTCTTCAGCTGCAGTCTGAACTTGCACATGAGTAATTGATGGTCTGTTCCACCATCAGCACCTGGCCTGGATGGCTGATAGCGAGCATCTTCAATGATTCTTTCTACAGATGTAGTCAATCTAATTCCTATGCAGTCCATCAGCTGAGGTCCATGTGTAAAGTCACCTTATGTGTTTTTAAAATATTTGCAGTGAATAAATCATTGAATATATGGAATCCAACCGTTTTGTGTCCAGCCTTATTTCTGCCACCAAAACCTTATTTCCAATTCCCATTTCCACCCCCCTTATTTCTGACTTTTGCATTCCAGTCACTCATAATTATTAATGCATCTTGATTGCATAGTAGACCAATTCAAGGCTGCAAAAGTTGGTAGAAATCCTCAACCTCCTTCTCTTTGGCTTTAGTTTTGGGTCTTTTTCAATATAAACGCAGCACCAATCTTGCTCAGTTTTTCACTTCTAGCAGAATATATCATATGATTGTCTAATTCAAAATGACCCATCTCAATCCATCTCCACTCACTAATAACTAGACTGTTGATCTTCATGCATTCCATTTCATTTTTTACAACTTCTGGTTTTCCTACATTCATACTTTGTACATTCCACGTTCACATTCTTAATGGGTACTTGCAACTCCTTCTCCTAATTTTGAGGAGAAATTTGGATGGCAAACGTCTTTTTTTTTTTTTTAAATTTGCACCTGAGATATCATTGCTGATGTCAGATAGATACTGGCTAAAAGCAGAGGATACCAGAAGAATGTCTACTTGTATTTTTTGATAATGCAAAGGCATTTGAGTGTGCGGATCATAACAAATTATGACTAACACTGAGAAGAATGAGTACCCCACAACACTTAATTATGCTTATATGATCTATAGTCTGTCTAGTGGCCTAGTGGTAGGAATCTGCGTTGCAATCCCAAAGGCACGCAGTTGGAAACCACCAGCTGCTCTTTGGGAGAAGGATGGGCAGTCTCCTCCAATGTGATTAACTGCCACTGAAAACCTGCCAGAGATCAGCTGTGGGTCCATTCCAACTTGAAGGTACACAACAACAACAACAACAACAACAAATGAGACCTATACCTATACCAATAAACTGTTGTTCAAACAGAGTAAGGGAATACGGAACGGTTTAAAATCAAGAAATGTGTGTCTCTAGGTTGTATCTTTCATACCTCTTTAATTTGTATGCTGAGAAAATTATTCGAGAAGCTAGACTGTGAAAAGTAGTATGGCATGAGGATCTAAGAGAGATTCAGCAACAACCTGCATTATGCAAAAGACATAGTCTTGCTTGCTGAAAGACAGGGGGACTTATTACAGAAGAACAAAGACTTCAGCCTTTAATACAGATTGCATCCCATCATCAAGAAGACAAAAATCCTCATCCCTGGAATGATAAGCAACATCATGGTAGATGGAGAAAAGATTGAAGTTGTCAACAGCTTCACCTTACTTGGATCCACTATTAATATACTTGGTACCAGTCATGAGATCAGGAGGTGGTTTGCATTGGGAAAGTCTGCTGTCAGAAGCCTTTCCAAATTACTGAGGAGCAATCATGTCAGTTTGAAGACAAAGATGTCTTTTAAATGACTTGCTATGAAACTGAGAGCTGAACAATGAATAAGGTTGACAGAAAAAGAACGGGTGGCTTTTTACTGTGATTTTGGGGAGTACTGAACATGGATTGCCAAAGGGAACAAACAAATATCTAAAGTACACTCAAAGGGCTCCTTGGATGCAAAGATAGCAAAGTTTTATCTCATATACTTTGGGCATGTTGCTAGTAGAGGCTGTTCCTTGGAGAGGGAACCATACTTGAAAAGGTAGAGGGTCAGCAAAAGAGAAGAAGACCTTCAGTGAGACAGACTGACAATGGGCTGGACTGTGTCAGAAATTGTGGGGATGGCACAGCATAGGACAGGTTTGAGATCTTTCGTTTATAGGGTCGCTATGAGTCATACTCCACTTGATAGCACCTCACACCACACCACCACCACCAACTAGTCATCTTTGGTGGCTTAGTGGTAAGGAATTGTGGGGCCAACCTGAGGGTAAGTGATTGGAATTCAGCAACTGCTCCACAGGAGTAGGGCAGTCTCCTGTGTGATTTTCTGCCTCTGAAAACCCCCCTGGAAGGACGGTAGCTATGAGTAGGTTTCAACAAGAAATAGTCACCTAGTCACCTGGTCACCAGTCTCCTCCGCTCAGATTTCTGACTCATTACCCTTGTACCCATCTGGCTTCCAGGCTGGGGTGAGTTGATCCCGCCAGACTGGTTCTTACCTTTTGTGTCGCAGAATTATAGGAAGAGCTGAGTCAAAAAGTGGCAGGTGGCCAGGGCACCATACTTAGGAGCAAGTTTACTGAATATACATTACAAAAAGGCTAGCTAGCTGTCTTGGGAACCAGGCAGTGGTGATTCTCAGTGCCTGGTGAGGGAAAGTAGGGTAGAAGAGGGAAAAGGTTGAGAAAACGCTATTGATAGATTTTGTTTTTATTCCCCTTGAATTCATTGCTGTGGAATTTGAGCCAATTCGTAGCTGGCCCTCCAGTGGAGTCCCCCCATTTTTTCAGTCAGTATTGCACATTTCCCCCTTGCCTCTTCACCTCCAGTGGACTTTTAAAGACCATAAATAGCACGAGAAGGAGTTCACCCATCTTTCTCCTGCAGAGCAGCTAGTGGTTCAAAACTATCTACTTTTGGATTGGCAACTGCAACTCCTTAGCCATTAGGCCACTAGAACTAATCCAAATCTGTTTAATCTTCCTTAATTAATTTGTCTTATTTGATTTGCAAAATAATCTCTCCAGGACTCTTAACCTCACCAAGTCTTTAACTTTTAAACTACAAAATTGTTACGAATGTAAAACTGTATTTGAGAATAATAATACCATATTACCTGAAACCAAAAGGTTTATGAGTTGTCGAATGGAATAGTCATCTACTCAGTAAGCCTTCACACAATTTGCAATTAAAAAAAAATGAAAGAGGATGCTTTTTGAGTAGACTTTTAACTTCTTCAGGGAAAAGAATCTAACGAATTATTCCATATTCCCATTCATCCTTGATGGTTTTGTTCACAACTCATTAATTCAATATTAACCACAGAGGCTGTTTTTATGTGCCCTTAAGTCAACTACAACTCATGACGACCCTGGGAACAATGGCTCTGAACCTTGTCCTATCCTGAGTCAACCTCACCATCTCTGACACACTTGACCCCATTGCCACACTCAATCCATCTCATCCAGGGTTTTCCTCTCCTGTGCTGACTCTCCATCCTTCCAAGCATGATTTCCTTCTCCAAGGACTGGTCCCTTCTGTCACATGCCCAAAGTACGTATGCGAGATGAAGC
>NW_006399918.1:6861740-6875311 GCF_000299155.1 Elephantulus edwardii | reverse complement strand
TGATGACTGCCTCCTGGTTCAAGTATAGGTTTCGCATAAGCACAATCAAGAGTTCTGGGATTCCCATTCTTCTCAGAGTCAGCCACAGTTTGTTGTGGTTCACATAGTCAAACACTTTTGTCTGTTAGTATATAGACTGAAAAAGCATAGAGAAAGGATACATCTCTGATGTACTCCTTTCTTGATTTTGAACCATGCAGTGTTTTGTTGCTCTGTTCATATGATAGCTTCCTGGTTTAGGTATAGGTTTAGCATGAGCACAATCAAGTATTCTGGGACTCCCATTCTTTTCAATGTTAGTAACAATTTGTTGTGATCCACAGAGTCAAATGCCTTTATATAGTCAATAAACACAAATAGACATCCTCTGGTATTCTTCGCATTCAGCCAAGATCCACCTGACATCAGCAGTGATAGAGGTCCTAGTGCCACCGCCTCTTTTAAACATAGCTTGTATTTCTGGCAGTTCTTTGCTGATGTGCTGTTCTAGTCATTTTTGGTAACCTCTAGCAAAATTTTGCTTGTGTGTGATATTCGTGACAATTTTCTCTTGGATCACCTTTTTTTTTGAGAATGGGAATAAATGTGGCTCTCTTCCAGTCATTTGATCAGATGGTTGTTTTCCAGATTTCTTGGCGCAATCTAGTGAACACGTCCAGAATGGCATTTTTAAAAAAAATGTTCATTTGTATTTTATCAATTCATAGAGCCTTAGTTTTTGCCAATTCCTTCAGAACATCTTGGCTTCCTCCTTTATTACCATTGTTTTTTGGTCAGATTCTACTTCCTGAAATGGTTCTTTGTCAGCTAATTCTTTTTGGTACAGTGACTCTGTTTATTTCTTCCATCTTTAGAAACCAAGATTCGTGTCCCAGTTTATCTTGTTCTGAAACCTGCTTTGGAGTCCAACCTAATGCTGTTGTTGGTAAGTGCTGGCCAGTCCACTATGACTCATAGTGACTCTTTGAACCACAGATCTGAATCTTGCCCTATCCTGCATAATCCCCTCCATCTCTAATATGCTGAGCCCATTGTAAGAGTCATTGTGTTAATCCATTTTGTTGAGGGTCTTCCTCTCTTTCTCTGACTCTCACTTTTCCTAGCATGATGCAAAAAGTTCCAAGGCCTAAGCCCTCCTAAACACATGCCTAAGTAGGTGGGGTCCATATGTTTCTCAGAAAGTATAAGGCTTTGTTTCCTGTCAAAATCTCCTGCAGCACATATTTCCATCAGGCTGATTTCTCACAAAGGTCCGTCGTGGTTTACTACTGACTGATAACACAATGGTTGATGGTTCAAACTGCTCTGCAGAATAAAAAACTTGATATTTCGCTCCCAGGACACTATAGAGTGGTTCTGCTTTGTAACACATGGAGGGACAGAAACAGGACAAAGGATCTGGACTGTCAGCCACTATGCCAACTAATCAGAGACAGTGCTTGAAAACGACATATTTTTATTAGTAAATTCTCACCACTGGACCAATCGGTAGCATCAGGATGGATGGCGAAGAGATTGAGATTGAGATTGTTCACAGCTTCAGTTTGCTAGGCTCCACGGCCAACACTCTTGGCGCCAGTAGCCAGGAAATCAAAAAAACATATTGCGATGGGAAAGTCTGCGGTTAGGGACCTCTCTAAAGTACTCAAGAGCAGCGGTTTCTCTCTGGAGACTAAGGTGCGCCTGATACAGGCCATGGTTTTTGCAATCACTTGTTATGCATCAGAGAGTTGGACAATGACTAGGGAGGACAGAAGGAGAATTGACACCTTTGAGCTGTGGTGCTGGAGAAGAGTATTGAATGTACCATGGACTGCCAAGAAAACAAACAGATTCATCGTAGAGAGGGTTAAACCAGGCTGCTCCTTGGAGGCAAGGATTCTGGGGCTTCGTCTGACATACTTTGGACATGTTGTAAGGAGAGACAGGTCTTTAGAGGGGGGCCATCATGCTGGGTAGAGTAGAGGGACAGCGCAGGAGGGGAAGACCCTCTATGAGGTGGACTGATTCAGTGACTGGGGTACTCAGGATGGGTGTGTCAGAGGCAATGAGATTGGCACAAGATAGAGCAGGGTTTAGGGCTGTTGTACATAGGGTCACTATGAGTCGCAAACAACTCGACGGCACGTAACAACAACAACAACAACAACAAACAAATCTGTAAAGCAGTGAGAGATCTCTCTGAGAATGTCTTGTCTTCCTCCATGCAGCTGGATTTCTTATACCCTTTTTACATGTTTGACCTTTCATAGTTCAATGGCTCATTCAGGAAGGAAACTTAAATTCTACTGAATTATGCTGTCTCACATCCTGATATGTGACTCCCCTTACTCTTTCAAATGATATCAACGGTGTCATTGAAAACATGTGCTTAAAAAAGCATTCTTTTTTTTAAAAAAGCATTATTTTCTTATAAAGTATGAAATCAAAGATTTTAAGCCTTCTGCTCTTAAATGAAGACTTAACAATACCTCACCCAATTATCTATGGTACTAATTTAACTAACTCATAAGAAAGTGTATGCAGAGAAAAAAATGAATCATTCGGAACAGTTGATTAAAATATTAAAAATGGAGAGAAGAGCAAAAATCTCCAAAACACATTGAGAGAAAGTTAATTGGTAACAATTGGAAAGAGTTTTAAAGGAAGTACTTGAAATCTATTAAGATTCTTTTCTCATTACCTTGAATTCAGATAAATCTACCCTATAGGACCATTTTTTCATCTCCCATCTGCCCCAATTAAGTGCTATGTGGTATTTCTGCTTTGATAACCCATTTCCCACTTATTAATTTATCGCTAAAACACAAACAGCAAGCCCAAACCAAACAATGGATAACAAAAAAACCACTCAGCACAATTGTGAATGAAGGGACATTTTGGGAAAGTTGTACATGAATGAAATGGGCTGCTGCTGGTAATATATAGTTAACTTTTTTCTTTTCTAGATCATTACAACAGCGTATTTCAATGCTCATAAAACTGCTCACACCTGCAAGTTCAGTAATACCTTCCATGGGAATGCACCCTTAGGAAATAATTAAACAGAAGCAAAAGGTTACATACATACACATATGAAAGATGTTTATATATATAAAAGATGTGCCATGATTTGAAAAAGCCGAAAATTGGAAAGGAACCAAATTTTCAACAATAAGCAAATTGTTAAGTAAATTATAGCATATCAGCTATGGAATATTATGCAACCACTAAATATGATAATTATGAAGAACATGTAGCAGCATAAAAATATTTATGATTTTTTGAGTACATACCTATTAACAAAAAACAGAATGTAAAATAGCATCTCTTTTGATTTGTGGGAAAAGGTCAGACAAAATTGGTAGATGAATTTCAAACAAATAAGAAGGATTTTCTTAGAATAGTTTTATAAGTTGATTTCTCTTTTAGAAATTGTAATTGAAGCAATTTTCTAAATATAATAATAAAGGAGAGTTTAGATCATACAGCATTATGCCAGTAGAATTTGTCAAAACAGAATTTTCGAAAGACTAAAAATATAACTCTTCAACTACAAATTGAGTGTACATGAAAGAATTAGATAAGTTTTAATGAAAGAACTTGCAGAGAGTAAAGATGATTCAAAAGACTTTGAGAAAGAGATTCATTTAGTCAGGAAAGGCACACAAGAATAAGTCAACTAAGAGACAAATCTATGTAATAAAACTCCGAGATTATTTTCTTTAAACAAACTTAACTCATTGCTGTCAAGTTGATGCATAGCTGACCCTCCAGGTGGTTTTCAGAGGCTGGAAAGCATAAGGAGGAGATTGCCCCACTTTCTCCCAAGGAGCAGCTGGTGGGCTCAAACTGCTTGCCTTTGGCTTGGCAGTCCAACTGCTTACCCACCAGGCCACTAGAGCTTTCAACCTGACGGAAGTAATTTTTATATTAATTACAGAAGCACTATTCAAAAGAAACGGAATGTAAGCCACAAATGTAATTTAACATATTCTGTTTCCCATGGGCTGGAAATCTTGCGCCAGACTTAACCTCTGCGCCCTCACAGATCTTCAATCAAGCACCATTTCATTCCCCAACCTGCTCAAAATCCAGCTCCTCTTCTCTAGACCTACTGCCGCTTCTTAGTACTATAATCACCTCAAGGACTGAGTGGCTTCCTAATTGACTGCTCTCCTTTTTAAAAAAAATCTTGTTTGCTGCTCTATCCATTTTGACTCATCGTGATTCTATGTTATAGAAGAGTACTGTCCCAAAGAGTTTTCTAAGACTAATCTTTGCAGGAATAGATCACCAGATCTTTACTCCCACAGATGATTTTTTTCCCCCACAGATGATTTTGAAGCACCTCCCTTTCTATGATCCACTGGTGCTCCTACATAGGAAGAAAGGCAATCTCCTCCCGTGAACTTGTTGTTGCTGCTACATGCTGACTTTATAGGACCCCGGTGAGCATTGCATCTGGACCCTGGCTTAGCCTGTGCCGTCCTCATCATCTCTGCCACATTAGAGCTCATTGTTACAGTCCCTGTCAACCAGCTGCTCCAAGGGAGAAAAAAGAGACATTGTCCTCCCATTAAATTTACAGCCTCTGAAAATGAGTCGGTTCCAACTTGACTGGCAATGAGAGTGAGAGAGACAGACATTTCGAGTAAGTAGTCAAAGACTTTAATAATTTTGCCTTTTCAAGAATGTTGGCCCAATCAGATTACCCATCATGCCACTTCTGGACAGAGATAACATTTATTGATCATTTACTACAGAGAAACTTGTGAGAACTAGAATTTTATAGGTGTGTCATGGTGACCTAGTGGGTAAAGAGTTGTGCTGCCAACCCAAAGACAGGCAGTTCAAATCTGCCACCTGCTCCTTGGGAGAAGGATGTGTAGTTTCCTCCTCTGCAATGTACAGCCTCTGAAAACCCACTGGAGGGTCAACTATGAGTTGGTTCACACTTGGAGGCAAAGAGTTGAGCTACCATGTGTTTCCAGGGACTGGTCTCTCTTGATAACATGTCAAAAGTATGCGAAACAAGTTTCACGATCTTTGCCTCTAAGAATCACACTTGTACTTCCTCCAAGACAGATTTGTTTGTTCTTTTGCTTAATGGGCATTACATTTCGATGAAGGATGATGAAAACAATATGGAAACAGATACTGGTGTTGGCTCTACAAGGTGAATCTAAAATGAATGTTACTGAATTGTGCACATTAAGTGGTTGAAATGGCAAGTGTTTTATTTATTTTTTTATTATGCTGGTTTATTTACAAAGTTCATATACATTGTTTTTCACACTGGATCTTTCCAATTTACTTCACCCTCCCCTGCCTCCACTGATCAAATTGTTCGACCCTATCATAACCCCTTCCATCCTTATACTCAGTCTACAGTAATGGTCCTATACAATATTTGTCCTTATGGGACTGAGTTCGCTTATTTAGCATAATGCTCTCCAGGCCCTCCCATGTTAGGTGGTAATTTACAAAAACATTGCTCCTGTGTGCTGCATAGTATTACACTGTGTGAATGTACCATAATTTCTCAATCCATTCAATTGTGGTTGGACATTTCGCTTGTTTCCATTTTTTTTGTTGTTTTTGTTTTGTTTCCATGTTCTTGAGATAGTGAATAAAGCTGCTATGAACATTGGTGTGTAAGTCTCCTTTGTGCCTTGGTTCTCATTTTCTTGGGGTATCTTTCAAGCAGTGGAATAGTTGGGTCATATGGAATTTCTATGTTCAGCTTTTTGAGGAAGTGCAAATCTGCCTTCCAGAGTGGTTGTACCATTTTACAATTTCACCAACAATGTATAAGAGTTCCTATCTCTCCACATTCTCTCCAACATTTATTACTTGTTGTCTGGTTAAACTTTGCCACTGCTACTGGAGTGAGATGGCTTTGATTTGCATCTGTCTTATTGCCAGTGGTGATTTTGAGCATTTCTTCCCATGTCTGTTGGAAATGGTGTTTTTTTAATACATTCTCTCTTTCTCTCTCTGATTCTCTCTTCCAATCCCAAATTACTGTAGAACCTTCTCTCCCATTCTTCTCCCACTCCCTGCAGAAAATCTGATCTCTGCCTTTTCCTCTTGCTCTGGCCCACCTTACGCTACATTATTCTGTAAGCTGTGCTTCACCTGAAGGCTTTAAGCACAGCTTCCTCTGCTACTTGTACCTTAGCAAAGGATGAAACATGTCTTGGGACATTTAACTGTTAGAAAATATAGAATAATAAACAAATGGACTATGCCAGCCTCCACACTGAGTGTTTGCACACCAGCTGGCTTCCTTTCCTCCCCACCAGAGGGGCCCTGGGGCAGTTCAGACAGATTGAAAGTTCTTTTTGAAGGTTAGTTTTATTTCGATGCTCCACACTAATTTTTGTTTGTCTTCTCTGACACCTTGCTCAACAGGTCCTGGATTTCAGGTTTTTCCACATGCAGTTGCACAGAGTAGCAGCGTCTGGGTAAGTTTTCACATTCTCCTCACAGCAACATCCCATAGGGTGAAAATATTTTGCTGGAATACTTTTAACACCATTCTCTCTAAGGGCTCTTTAGAAGTTAAGAAAAAATTTGGGAAAGACTGTCAGTGCCTCTGCAGTTGCTCTTGTTGGTAGAGTGCTTGCTGAGTGCTCTTCAACGTGAAGTTCAAGGGCTCCCACCTGGGGAAAGAGCAACCTAGCTTGCTCCCAGGGTGTAGTGTTCAATGTTTGGCTGTGCGTTTTGGCTCAGAGCAGAGGGGTGTGGTCAGGAAGAACTCACTGGCTCCAAGACGGTGGGCCTGGTAGGCCCGGAGGGTGCCCACTGGTCTGACAGCTCTTGGTGTGTGAAATAGAGGGCTTTCGGGGATGGTACATGGAGAGCTGCAACCTGGAAGGTTGGCATCTGGCTTCTTAGAGTTTTAGGCAGTCTTGCTCTTTGCACAAAAGGTAGAAGGAAGAAAGTAATGTGATCGTTCATGGTAGTTTAGTGGCTAGGGGTCAGCAGTTTCACCACCACCACAACCTAGGTTTGATTCTTGGTCAGGGTAATTTTTTGTCCTGTCTCTGGTTCACAGAGGTGTTGGAGAAGAGTATTGAACATCCCCTGGGCTGCAAAAAACCCAACCAAAAAACCAAACACGTCTGCCTGGGAAGAAGTGCAACCAGGGTGCTCCTTATTAGAAGGAATGATGATGAAACACATATATTTTGGGCGTGTTGTCAAGAAGGGCCAATCCTTGGAAAAAGACATGTTTGGAAAGGTGGAGAATCAGAGGAGAGGAAGACCCTCAATAGGATGTATTGACACAGTGAGTCAAAAAGCGATATGCTTAGGCATATCAGAGAAGGTAAGGATGGTACAGGATGTGGCAAGATCAGGTCTGTTGTTCATAGGGTCACTGTGAGTCACAGTTAACTCAATGACATCTCACAACAACTTATCCACGTGGATCTCCTTTCACTCCACTTGACACAGAAGCCTCCCAGTTCAAGGCTTTACCCAGAGATGAGAATTATTCATAGCCTGTGCGCTCCCAAAGGCTGCATCTTGCTCTGAGTTTGATGGAACTGTCATCACTCCTGCTGCCCAAGATTAAGGGCTCTGCTAGAAAACTATCCTTTCATTTTTAGAATTTTCATGTCATACAAAATGACTCATATGAAATAAAACTTTCATCCAAAGAAGGACCTTCATTTGCAGATGTGGCAAGACTCCAAGTGAGGAGAGATAGCTGCAAATATCCATTAATAATTGGAACTTGGAATATGTGAACTATGCAGAAAGTGAGAAGTTGTAAAAAAAAATGAAATGGAGTGCATAAAGACTGATATCTGAGGCATTGGTGAGTTGAGATGGCTACTTTGAATCAGACAATCATAAGACCTATTCTGTCATGAATGACAAATTGAAGAGGAATGATGTCACATTTATCCTGAAAAAGAGCATTTCAAGATCTATCTTGAAGTTGTGAGTAATACAATGTTTGAAGTAATACATACTTATATACATACAAGGAAGGCTCATTAATATAACTATTATTTAAATATACACACCAATCATTAGAGCTAAAGATTAAGAAGTTAAGGATTCCTATCAACATTAGTAGTCTGATACTGATTGAATATACAGTAAGATGCTTTAATAGTCACTGGTGACTGGAATGAAAAAGTTGTAAACAAAGAAGGACTGGTGACTGAAATGAGGCTGAAGACTAAATTATCAAGTTTTGTTACAATCAATGATTTATTCATTGTAAATATCTTTTGAAAGAAATATTAAAGACAACTATACACCTTAACCTCCCTTAATGGACTACACAGGAATTGACTCCATTGTGGAAAGTTCACTTTAATAATAATAGCAGTCAAAAACAAGCCCAGTGGGGCTGATTGTGGAACAGACCACCAATTACTCATATGCAAGTTCAAGCTGAAGCTGAGGAAAATAAGACAAGTTCACAAGAACCAAAATATGACATTGAATCAATCCTAACTGAATTTAAAAACCATCTCAAGAATAGATTTCATGCAGTGAACAGCAACTATTGAAGACCAGATGAGATGTAGTATGACATTAAAGATAACATCTATGAAAAATGGAAAAGATCATTACAAAGACAGAGAAAAATGTCAGAAGAGACTCAAACTTGCACTGGAACAACAAGAAGCAAAAACAGGGGAAAGAAGGCTGAAATAAGAGAAGAGCCTGGGCTTTATGAGGAGGAATGTGGCATCAGTCTAGATGAAGACTCATCAACAAACCATGTTATGCAGATGATACAACTTTCCTTGCCAAAACTGAAGAGAGCCTGAAGTGTTTTCTGCAGAAGGTCAAGGCCTGCAGACTTCAATATGACTTGAAGTTTAACACCCAAAACACAAAGGTTCTCACCATGGGCCACTTGGCAGCTTCCTGATGGATGGAGAAGAGATTGAGGTTGTTAACAATTTTATCTTGCTCTGCTCCACAATCAACACTCTTGGCACCAGCAGTCAAGAAATCAAAAGACAAATCACACTGGAGAAGTCTGTTCTCAGGGACCTCTCCAAAGTGCTAAAGAGTGAGTCTGGAGACTAAGGTGTGCCAGGAGAGCTGCAGGGTGATGCACAACCAGGTGATGCTAAGTAGTCTACAGTCACGTTTTTGTGCCTAATAAAAAAGAAAAAAGTAATCAAACAAAAACCCAAGCCAGTTTTGGAGGCAGAGCTATACTTTGGAGAAAATTTTAAGAGACTATCCCTTTTCAAGGATTATTAAAGGCCACAGAGAGGACACATTTTCCTGCTTGAGTAATTGTGAATGAGGTCTTTTTTTCCTCTTAACCAAATGTCACTCTTTTAGGGAATTACACATTTAAACTAGTAGTTTCCTTCACTAATGTGCAAAATAAACAAGAACAGTAAAACACTTGCCACTGTGTCAAATCTTGACCCATGGTTGTCCATGTGCATAGAGTAGAACTGTAATAGTGTTTTCAAGTCCGTGGTCTTTGAGAAGCAGATCACTAGGCCTATCTTTTGTGTGAGTTCAAACTGCTTTTTTAGTTTGTAGTGGAGCCTTTAACTGCTTGTACCATTGACTGACAAAATACCAGATGGGAAATACCATCACTATGAATTAAAGAGAGAGCTCTGGCGGCTTACTGGGTCACACTGACAATCCTAAAGTGGATGGGTCAAACCCACCAGCTGCTCAGAGGGAAGGAGTATAAATACCAGATGGACAATCTCTTCCTGTGCAATTTATAGCCTCTGAAAATAAGCTGGAGAGTCAATGATAGGTAGTATTAATAGTAAAATGAAAATAAGAACAGTGTCTGTTTATCCCAAGAATTCTGGCACCAGAGACATAATGATAGCCATGTTCACAACCTTAGTCGAAAAGATGTCATAATTATGTTCACTGAGAAGGGAATATTTTTCTCCTCCTCTTCCCAACTTCTACCTTTGATCCCAATCCAATACCCTGTGTGTTTCTGATAAACAAATCAGTGGGAATGTGATGGCTAAAGGCACAGAAGACTAGGAATGAAGAATAGCTACTTAAAGTCCCTGGGACCTGTACTTGGCTCTGAGTCCCAGAGTTGTGTCCAGGCAGATGCATCATAATGGCTCTTCAAGGTCTGACTGCTAAGACTCTTCCTCTCAGCTTAAATGAAGGTGTGAGCTATGTGGGTACGTATGGGCTGCATCCGTAGCAGAGTGCACTTTGTGTTCCTTGAATGGGAAGGGGTGCTGTTAGGAGGGCCATGAGGATGGGGCATTCTATGTGGTCTCAGAGACTCCATTTGCTTTATTTTATGTGTTTTCCCTAAGATAGAAGTGGAATAAGGAAGGATAGAGGGAAAGTAAATGTCAACTGAGTGCCACAGCTCTACTGATCTCATAGAGTACCCAGAAGTCAGGGAGACTATTCCCTTCAGAGAAGAAGCCAAACAATTACTGTTGAAAGTCAAAGAGTCAGAGGAAAGGCAGAATCCTGAGAAAGAAAGAAGACCCTCCTGGATCTTTGAAAAACTCATGGCTTATTCATAAAACACCCAGAAACCCACAGGAGTTTAACCAATGTTGTGAATATAATGAATAGAATAGTATTTGCAGTGGTCCATTTAAAACTGGCAAGGTAACTTCCCAGATGTCCTGAAGAGGACACCTTCTTTAAGTATGTTATTGTTGTTAGCTGCTATCAGGTCTTTTTGTTGTTGTAAATACATAGACACATACATACATGTGTGTGTATAAAATATTTGCTATTTCACATACTTCATGTATACAATTCAGTGATATCAGTTACATTTATCACGTTGGGTAATCATCACCCATAACAGTTGTAAAAAAAACCCCTTACTACCATAAACAGAAAGACTGCTTTCTCAACAATGATTCCCTTCTCCCTTCCCCTCTCACCTCAGGTGACCACTAACAAACTTTGGTCTCTATGTTGTTATCATTAAGTGCTGTTGAATTGGAACCAATTCATAGCAAGTTTTGAGAGGCTGAAAAATCTCATGGGAGGAGATTGCCCTTTTTCTCCCATGGAGCAGGTGTTGGATTTGGACTACCTGCCTTTGTGGTCTCTATATTTTCCTATTGTTATTTTGCATAGGTGAGATCATACAACGTTTATATGTTTGTTATTGACTTATTTTATTCAGCCTAATGCTTTCAAAGTTCATCCACATTATAACATGTATTAAGAGTTCATGATTTTTTTTTTATGGCTGAATACTACACTATAGTATGTATGTATGTATGTATTACATTTTGTCCATCCATTTATTTGTTGGTGGACATTTAAGTTGTTTCCACCTTTTGGGTATTGTGAATAGGGCTGTAAAGAATATTGGTGTATACATATCTGTTTGCATCATCCTCACTTTGCATTGGGAAAATCTGCTTTCAGGGACCTCTCTAGAGTACTAAAGAACAAGGCGGTCAGTTTAAAGACTAATGTGCACCTGATCCAGCTCATAGTCTATTTAATTAGTTACTATGCCTCTGAAAATTAGACAATAACTAAAGATGATGGAAGAAGAATTGATGAGGTCTTTGGTCTGTCATGTTGGAGATGGGTACTGACTATCCCATAGACTGCCAAGAAACCAGATCAGTTTTAGAGAAAGTGAAACTAGGGTACACCTTAGAAGCAAGGATAATGACATTTTATCTCACAAACTTTGGGCATGATATTAAGAGGAGCCAGTTCTTGAAGAGGGACATCATGCTTGGAAAGGGGAAGGGTCAGTGAAAGACAGGAAGACCCTTAACATATGAGTTGACACAGTGAAGTAACAATGGTGGGCTCAAGGATGTCAAAGATGTTAAGGATAGCCCAGGTTAGGGCAGGGCTCAGATCCATTGTTCTTAGGGCTGCTGAATCCCCATTGACCTGATGGTACACAACAATATATTGAAGTAGAATGATTGGGTTAATAATCAGTAAAGTCCTTTTTTCTCCCCCTTTCTGGCAAGGAAAACTTACAGCTATTTAACATCTTCCAGCACTCCTTGAAAAAGAGGAAGATTCAATAAGATGGTTTAACACAGTGGGTGCTACAATGGGCGTTAAGCATAGCAGTGATGGTGAGCATGGCACAGGACCCAGGGGCAGCAATTCCTTCTGTTGTGAATTGTTCACTATGAGACACCTAAGAACAGCAGCAGCATTCCTTGGTTAAGCCTGACGCACAGCTCACTCTGCCCTTTAAAGACCAGAGGAAGAAGAGGCCATCCCTGTGGGTTCTTCAGCTCCTAAGACTGCATAGTTCACGTTTGGTTAGACCAGTTCTACATTGCTAAGTTGGTAAACTAATAGAATATGAACTGAAAGAATAGTAAATTAAGGCATAAATGTAAAATTTAAGCTAAATAAATGAAAAGACAAGTAAAAGAAAGATATTTTAAAAGGAATAGGAAATGAAACCATCTTATCACTAAGAATACACAATAGTTTGATAGATAAATAAAATAGTTTATATAGTAAGCTGTTTTTTACTGAGTGTAAGGATGCCCCCTCCCCCCCCCTCCTTTGATCCTTGCTTCTTATTTTAGTTATGTAATCGGTCATAATGAAGTCCTAGTTGCATAGCCCACGTGGAGTTATGCTATTAACACAAGTGGCGCCTCTGTGGCATTCAGAATCCAACAACAGCTTCTGCAGGAGAAAGGTGGACAATCTCCTCCCACTAGATTTGCCCACTGGAGGGTCAGTTATGAATTTTTTCTGACCTGATGAGATTGAGTTTTTTGAGTGACTCTATATAATAGAAATGAAACAAATTTTTAAACAAATGTCACTTTGTTGGCAACAAAGAAATTTTACTTTCCTGCTATTTACAAGGCTATAAGTCTGAAATTAGAGTGATGTTTCTTAAGAGATGACTAACATCTGTTGATTCTGGAAAAGGTCCTTTTCTTTTGGGCTTCTGTTGCTAGGTGATATTCATCTGGCTTGACATCTATCTTCCATCTCTGTTGCTTGTTTCCTTGTTAAAGGTATTTTATATCACAAAAGAGATTGAGTTAAGACATTCCCTTTACAAATACTACCCCATTAGCATAACAAAGAAAGTCCAATCTCAGATGGACTATAGCCACAGATATGTTGTTGTTAGGTGGCAGTTGACTACAACTGATGGCAGACATTGCCATATCTTCTCCCGTCCTCAGAATCTTCATGCTTGTGGTTGTTACAATCATGAATCAATCTATCTCCTTCAGAACTTTTCTTTTTCTCTGACTTCTCTACCTTTTCCAGTATGATGTCTTTTTCCAAGGACTGGCCTCTCCTGACAACATGATCAAAATATGTGAGATGAAGTTTCACCATCCTTGTCTCTTGGAGGCACCTTCACTGTACTTCCTCCAAAACAGATTTGTTTGTTCTTTTGGTAGACAATGGGATATTCAGTACTCTTTACCAACACCACAATCCAAAGGCACTGATTCTACTTTGGTCTCCTTCATTCATTGTTCAACTTTCAGATGTAAATGAAGCAATTGAAACTACTATGATTTGGATTGAGTGTACCTTGATGTTTAAATTAATACCCTTGCTCTTTTTTTTTAGATTTTCTTTTTTTATTGTTCATTTTTCAACCTTTA
>NW_006399918.1:6848433-6855042 GCF_000299155.1 Elephantulus edwardii | reverse complement strand
AAGACACCACCAAAATAAAAAACTATAGGCCAATATCTCTCATGAATATTGATGCAAAAATCCTAAATAAAATACTGGCAAATAGGATCCAACGATACCCTTGCTCTTTTTAAATTTTATTTTATTATTGTTTGTGTGTGTACCCTTAAATTGGATCTGACTGGTACAGGAGGAGATTACGGCATACCTCTGGGATTGCAGTGCAGCTTCTTGCCACTAGGCCACCACCTTGCTCTCTAGCACTTTAAAGAAGTCCCCAACAGCAGATTTTCCCAGTACAAATAATTTGATTTTTTTTTAGTTTTTATTTCATAATCATAAACTTTACTCTGCAATACAGCTAAACTTGGAGGAGAAGAAGGAAAACATGGAAACCAAAGAACAAGAGCACAAAGAGCAACAGGCATTGCAAACACATTGAGGGTAATAGTGTGATCTATGGTGTTATAGAGGGAATGATCTGGCGATTAAGAGAGAAGATGAAATACAGCTCATATTAGAGTTGTCCAGAGTCAGCAATGGTGGTCTTGTTGGTCTTGCCATTCTTTCCTTTCAGAAATATTACCTGGTCTCTGATTCCTTTGTCCTGAGTCAGAGCAACAAGTAAAAATGTCTCCCTTCCCCTCCTTCCACATAGATCATTAGACACTTATCCAATGACCTCCATTATTGTTAAGTACTGTCGAGTTGAGACTGACTCATAGTGACTCTATGAACAAAGTATCTAAAGCATGTCCTATCCTGTGGCATCATATACTCAATTCCATTTTAGCAGTTGCTGTGTCAGTCCATATCATTCAGGATCTCCTTCTCCTTTGCTGACTCTCCACCTTTCCAAGCATGATGTAATTTGCCAGGGAATAGCCTCTACTAACAACATGGGCAGAGTGTGTGAGATGAAGCTGCATCATCCTGGTGCCTAAAGAGCGCCCTGACTGTACTTTCTCTGAGACACAGCTATTTGTTGTTTTGGTAGTCTCTGGGACACTCAGCACTCTTCAGTCACATCAACTCAGAGACATCGGTCCTTCTTCTGTCATCCTTATTTATTATTTAGCTGTCAGATGCATAGCAAGTGACTGAAATTTCATGACTTGAATCAGGCATGCCTTAATCTTTAAGCTGATTGATCTTCAATACTTTGGAGAAGTCTCTGACAACAGACTTTCCCAATGCAATTAATTTTCTGATTTCCTGACTGATGGTGTTGACTGTGGGTCTGAAAGATGAAATAATTGACAAGTTAAATATTTTCTCCATCTATCATGATGTTACCTGTTGGCTCAATGGTGAGGATCTTTGTTTTCTTGATGTTGAAATGTAATCCATATTGCAGGCTATAGTCTTTGATCTTCTGCAATAAGTGCTTCAAGTCCTCCTTACATTCAGAAAGCAAGGCCGTGTCATCTCCATAATGAAGGTTGTTGTTGAGCCTTCCTCTGATCCTGATACCATGTCCTTCTTCATAAAGTTCAGTTTCTTGAATGACTTGTTCAGCTTACAGATTGAAAAAGTATGGAGAGAGGATACAGCCTGATGCATGCCTTTTTTCATGTTAAACCATGCAGTGTTCCCTTATTCTGTTCTAGACATTGTTTTTGTTGTGTATTGTCTAATCAGAGTCGACCTATAACTGACCTTCCAGTGGGTTTTCAGAAGCAGTTAATCCCACTGGAGGAGACTGCCCATCCTTCTCTCATGGAGCAGCTGGTGGCCTCTAACCATGTGCTTTCGGGATTGTAGAGCAGTATCTTGCCATTAGCCCGCCAGAGCTCCATTAGCAAGCAGAAATAGGCTCTCATTGGCCACTCTGAAGTAGATGATCATCTGATCTACTATGCTGGGAATGAGAAATTGAAGAAGAATGGTGCTGCATTCATAGTTAAAAAAGGCCATTGCAGATCTATCATTAAGTACAATGCTGTGAGTGATAGAATATTATCCATATGTGTAACAGGCAGACCTGTTAATACAATTGTCATTCAAATACCAACAGCTAAAGTCAAAGATGAGGAAACTGAGGAATTCTACTAACTCTTCCAGTTTGAAATAGATCAAACATGCAGTTAAAATGCGTGGATGGTAATTTGTGACTGGGATGCCAAAGTTGGAAAGATGTAGAAGGGATAGCAGTTGGAAATTATGGACTTGATGACAGAAATGAGACCTGAGATAAAATGATTGAGTTTAGTACATTCAGTGATTTATTAAGCACAGGTATCTTCTCTAAAAAAAAACCATAAAAGGCAACTTTACACATGGACTTCATCTGCTGGTCTGCACAGGAATCAGACTGACAACATCAGTGGAAAGAATTGCTAGAGAAGCTTAATATCAGCAGTGAAAACCAGGCCAGGAGCTGACTGTGGAACAGACTATCAATTATTCAAGTATAAGCTCAAATTGAAGTTGAGGAAAATGAGAATATGTCCATAAAAGCCAAAATTCAACCTTGAGTCTATCTGACCTGAGTTTAAAAAGCCAGTTCAAGAATAGGTTTGAAGCATTGGGCACTAATGATGGAAGACCAGATGAGCTGTGAAATGATATCAAAGACATATCCTTGAAGAAATCAAAAGTTCATTACAAAGAAAGAGAACACCATGCATATACATTTTGCATACCCACCAATATAAAATAAAAATTGAAAAACAAGAGGAGAAAAAGAAGACCAAAATGAATGTCAGCGCACTGAGGAGCCAAAAACAAAGGGAAGAGATGCTGAAATAAAAGAGCTGAGCAGGAGATTTCAAAGGGCAGTTTGAGAGGACAAAGCAAATGATAACATAATATGCAGAGTGATGAAGTGGGAGATTAAAAAGGGAAAAACTCACGTAGCATTTATCAAGCTGAAAGAACTGAACCCCAAACTTAAGCCTTGAGTGGCAGTACTGAGAGAGGCAATGGGCAAAACATTTGTTTTTTTAATTGGTTTGCAAACAACAATTTGTATACATTGTTTTTCATTCACATACAGGAGAATTGTTACCCATGTTGGACAGTGTTTGGTGGAGCACCCAGATTAAAACAAGCTTGGAAACAGGAGTGGCATCAACTTCTGAAATAGCTTGCCTCCAGAAACCCTATGAACCTGGAGAAAGGACAAAAGTTATACAAGTGTCCAGATCTTTCGTTCATAGGGTCACTATGAGTTGTCTACAACTCAGCAGCACTTAACAAAAACAGCAACATGTTGTGTTTTGTACAATCCTTTCATTGTGTTTCAAACCATCATACAGGATGTTGTTTTGTGCCATTGAGGTTCAGCAACTCATAAAGACCCTATATGTACAATACCTCTGAACCCTGCTATATTGTGAGCCAGTCTCAGTGACTCTGACACACCTACCCCCATTACCCCAGTTACTGAGTCAACCCATCTCATCCAGAGTCTTCCTCTCCTGTTCTGTCCCTCCACACTTACAAGCATGATGTCCTTCCCCAAAGACTGGTCCCTCTTGGCCACATGTCCAAAGTATGTGAGACGGAGCTTCAAAATCCTTGTCTATAAGGAAAAATTTGCTTTCACCCTCTCCAAGACTGAGCTATTTGTTCTTCTGGCAGTCCATGGTATGTTTAAGGCTCTTCTCCAGCACCACAACACGAAGGCATAAATTCTTCCGTCGTCCTTAGTCATTGTCAAGACCATGGCCTGGATCAGTCATACCTTAGCCTCTGGATTGACATCATGTTTCTTTAGCACTTTGGAGAGGTTCCTGATAGCAGACTTCCCTAAAGCAACTCATCTTTTGATTTCCTGACTGCTGGTGCCAAGAGTGTTGTATATGGAGCCGAGCAAGCTGAAATTATTAACAATCCCAATCTCTTCTCCATCCATCATGGTGCTGTCAGTTGGCCCAGTGTTGTGAATCTTTGTCTTCTTGATGTTAAGCTTCAATTCATATTGAAGTTCACAGGCCCTGACCTTCTGCAGCAAACACTTTAGGCCCTCCTCAGTTTTGGCAAGCAAAATTGTTATCATCTGTGTAACACATGTTGTTGATGAGTCTTCCTCCAATTCTGACACCACATTTTCTCCTCATAAAGTCCAGCCTTCTGAATGATCTGTTCCACATGCAGATTGAAAAGGTATGGAAACAGAATACATCCCTGATGCACTCCTTTCCTAATTTTGAAGCATGTAGTGTTCTTTGCTTTGTTTTGATGACTGTTTCCTGATACTACATGTAAATGTTGCCCATGAGCACAATCAAGTATTCTGGGACTCCCATTCTTCTCAATATTAACCACAATTTGTTGTCATCCACATATTCAAATACATTTGCATGTCAATGAAAGACAGATAGACATTCCTCTGGTACTCTTTGCTTTCAGCCAAGATCCTTCTGACATTGGTGATAATGACTCTAGTGCCACGGTCTTTTCTAAACCCTGCTTGTATTTCTGGTAGTTCTCTGTTAATGTACGGTTCTTATATATTTCAGTTTATAAAATTAGTTACTATTGATCTATACCCATTATTACCCTGTCCTTTTGAGTCCCCATTGAATCTTTCCTATCCCTTTACCCCCCCATCTGCCCACTAAATTCTGCTATCCTACTTATTTCCTCCTTTGCTATGGGCAAAATCTTGAATGATCCAGGAAACATCAAAAGGAAATTGGGGGAATACACAGAGTCATTGTACCAAAAAGAACTTGTTGTCATAGAAATATTTCAAGAATATGATCAAGAGCCAATGGTGATGAGAGAAGAAGTCCAAGATATATAAGGCATTGCCAAAAAAGGGAGGCCCCAGGAATTCATGAGATACCAATTGACGTGTTTCAACTAACAGATGTGGCCTTAGATGTGCCCGCTAGTGTTGCCAGGAAATTTGGAAGACAGCTCTCCGGCCAACTGACTAGGAGAGAACTGTATTTGATTTCATTTCCCAGAAATGTGATCCAACAAAATGTGGAAACTATTATACAATATCATTAATATCACATGTAAGTAAAAATAATGCTGAAGATAATTTCAAAATAGTTAGAATAGTACATTGACAGAGAACTGACAGAAGTTCAAGCTGGGTTTAAAAGAGACGGTAGATATTATCACTTATGTTAGCTGGGTCTTGGCTGAAAGCAAAATGCTAGTCTATCTGTCTGTGTTTTATTGATGATGCAAAACCATTTGACTGTGTGGATCATAACAAAGGATGGCTAACACTGAGGAGAATGGGAATTTCAGAACACTTAAGCGTACTTATATAATAACATCTGGTTCACTCTAATCAGAACCTAAAAATTCTGAATCAGGTTTGCTTCTCAAATCTATTACACCTTTTAAGCAGAACATGCACTTGTCTCTCCATGTATTTTTATGATGTGCATTCAGGAAAAGTTCTATGAATAATTTTTTCCTGAGATAAAAACCCTATTTTTCCACATATAGCTTGCTCACATAAGTGATTTACACATTCATATTATGCATAGTGTGCATAAGAAGCTAATAAAAGAAGGAGGTGCATAGTTTATGAAACAAAACAACAAATACCTTACATTAGCCCTAAAAGACAATAATTTTGAGCATGCATGGCCAGGCAGCTAGGACAGTGCGGTATTTCATTCCCAGTGGGTTACATAGAGTACACTGCCAATCTCTTGGCTTCTACTCACCATGGCTTCTTTTGATATGCAGGTAAAAGATCTAGAGAAATGTGCCTTCTCAGCCCACAGTCAAAAGAATCTGCTCCAGAATTCCTCCTTTCCCCTTCAAAGAAGTAGGGTCTTTCTGTGGAGGAAATTCACAGGACATTAGAAGCTGCAGAAGAAAGATGCAAGACTCATGAAGGGGAGGTCTTGAAGCAGCTTGTTGAGAATTCAGAGCATGACAAAAAACTGCTTCAGAAAACAATAGAAGAAAATAAAACTTAAGTCAAACGGCAGAAGAGAAACTGGCCCACAGAATGGAAGTCAACAAAGAGACTTCAGAGGCACAAATGGCTGTTAAACTAGGGCATTTGCGAGAAAAGGACAATCATGTTGAAGAAGGTGCGGAAGAACAAAGAATCCAAAGATCCTGCTGATGAGACTGAAGGTGACTAATTTGTTCTGAGAACTGACTTTCTCCCCTTCCCCTTCCTGAACATTCAAAGAGTGTATTGGCCATTGTTATCTTATTGCCCTCTCCCCAGACAAATATTCTAGAAGTTGATATATAGGTAGATCCAGACTCTATGATGTTATTTTAGGGGCAAAAGTGTGTGTGTGGGGAGTCTGGGAAGTGTTTTACTTTTTTTCTAATGTAGCTCTTTTCCTTGTTGCATCTTTTCTACTTCAGTGCACTTGGTGTACTGAGTTAATGGCTAGGACTGTATTGGCTCTGTGGAAACATGTTTGAGAAAAGAGTATGTAGTGTCTTTTTTTCAAAAGTTGTTAGATGCTGGATATCTGTTCTGTTTTAAGTCCCAATTCAGTCCCGATTTTACCAGATGCAACTGTATTTGAATGGTTAGTAAAACTGTACAGTTCAAAACAACTCTGAAATATTATCTCACCCCAGTCAGAATAGCAAAATTTAGCAGAACAGCAAGCAACAGATGCTGGCGAGGTTGTGGAGAAACTGGAACCCTTTTTTTAAAAAAAAATTATTATTAAATTTTAT
>NW_006399918.1:6843084-6847030 GCF_000299155.1 Elephantulus edwardii | reverse complement strand
GGGAGGGGTTGTAAAACAATGAAACAATTTTTCTTTTAGTTTTCCAAGAGGGGAGTGCACTGGGTGGGGAGGGTTGGGAGGAGAGAAAAATGCAACAATGAATGAATGGGGAAAAAAATTGGACAATCAATAAAGAATATCAATTAACAACAACAAAGAAAAGTTGATTGTACTTCAAAAAAAAAAGGAAATGTACACTGTGCTTACAAAACTACTTAGCAGTGAGTATGGTCTATGAGTTTTACGTGGTAATTTGCAATAGATTGTTGAACTCAGAAGAGAAATAGAAGGTACTGTAGGAGGGATGGCTGGTATCAGACTTGGTAGAAAGATTGGAGAGTGAAGGGGCTAATGGCATGAGGGACGTCATTGTTATTGTCAAAAGGGTCTTGGCTGAAAGCAGAGAAAACCAGAAGGATGCCTATTTGTGTTTTACTGACACTGCAAAGACCTTTGTGTGGATCATAACTAATTATGGTCAACATTGAGAAGAATGGGAATCTCAGAACACTTCATTGTGTTCATGTAAAACCTGTTCTTAGGCAAGAGGCTGTTGTCCAAAAAACAGCAAAGGAACACTGCATGGTTTAAAATTAAGAAAGATAAGCGTCATATCTGTAGCCTTTCACAATAACTATTCAATCTGTATGGTGAACAAATTATCTAAGAATCTAGACTATATGAGAAAGAATGTGGCATCAGGATTAGAGAAAGACTTATCAACGACCTGTGTTTTGCAGATGACACAACCTTGTTTATAAAAAATGAAGAGGACTTAAAACACTGCTGAAGAAGATCAAATAATACAGCCTTAAATATAGATTACATCTCAAAAATCAAGAAAATAATAATTATCACCTCTGGCCCTATAGGCAATATCATGGTAGATGGAGAAAAGGCTCAAGTTGTAAATTATTTCATCTTGAATCCACAATCAATACTCATGGTAGCAGCAGTCAAGAAGTCATAAGACATGTTGCATTGGGAAAAATCTTCTGTCAAGGACCTCTCCAAAGTGCTAAAAAGCAGCAATGTAGTTAAAAAACTAAGATACATTAGATCCAAACCATAATCTTTTCAATGACTTCCAGTGCATCTGACAGTTGGACACTGAATACGAATGACAAAAGAATCAATACCTTTGCATTATGGTGTTGGAAAAAGATACTGAATATCCCATGGACTGCCAAGAGAACAAACAAGTCTGTCTTTGAAGAAGTGCAACCAGAGTCAGGCAAGGATGGTGAATCTCACATACTTTGGGCATATTGTCAGTAGAAGCCATTTCTTGGAAAAAAACATTATTTTAGGGAAGGTGGAGGGTCAGAGAGAAAAAAGCCCCCAAGAGGGTTGAATGACACAGTGGCTATAACAATGGACTCAAGCATAACAGATATGGTGAGGATGGTTCAGGACAGGGCACAGTTCAGCTCTGTTCTTTATAGGGTTGCTATGAGGAGGGCTTCTCTGCGCTCCAGTGCAATCTTCAGAGTTTCTTCTGACATCCATTTTGGTCTTTTCTTCCTCCTCTGTCTTTGTAATGACCTTTTGCACTCTTCCTGGATGATACCCTTGATAAGGGAGCTCTAGTGGTAAGAAGCTGCACTGCAAAATTTGATATGTAAAAAATTTAAATATGTAAAAAAAAAAAATTCTGATTTTAAATTAAAAAAAAGAAAGAAGCTGCACTGCAATCCCAAAGGCACATAGTTTGAATCCACAAGCTGCTTTGCAGAAGAAGAAAACGCAATCTTCTCCCGTGCGATTTACTGCTTCTGAAAACCCACTAGAGGGTTAGCTGTAAAAAGTCAATTCTGACTTGATGGTACATAACAATAACAATGAGTCATAGTGGATTTGGTGACACATAACAACAAACAACAACACACTTATAGATTTCAGCTTTTGACTGATCCTGGTTATTATTCTCACCCTTAAGTTAGATTCTGAAGCTACTATCACTACTACCACTTTTTGCTGTTGTTAATAGCCACTGAGTTTAGTATGACTCATAGTATCACTATAAACAACAGATACAAACCCTGTCCCATCTTGTGCCATCTTTAACCTCTTCGATTAACTTGACCCCATGGCTGCAGCCACTGTGTCAATCCATCTCATTGAAGGCCTTCCTCTCTTTTGGTGACCCTCTAGCTTTCTAAACATGTTGTCCTTTTCCAGGAAATAACCTTTCTTATCAACATGTCCAAAATATGAGATGAAGATCCACTGTCCTTGCCTCAAGGAGCACTTTGCACTTTTCCCCACACCTATTTGTTCTTTTGACAATCCATGGGACCCTTAGTACACTTCTTCAACATCACAACTCGAAGGCATCCTTCTTTCTTCTGTCATCCACAGCCTCTTCTAAATCTAGCTTGAACTTCTGGCACTTCTTTATCAATGTACTGTTCTAGCTGTTTTTGGATGATCCTTAGCAATATTTAGCTTGCATGACTGGGATAATTGGGATGGGAGTATCAGAGACAGTGCGATTGGCACAGGACAGAGCGGACTTTAGGGCTGTTGTACATAGGGTCGCTATGAGTCGCAGGCGACTTGACGGCACATAACAACAACAACAACAACATGATATTAATGACATTGTTCGATAATTTACTCCTTCTGTAAGATCATCTTTCTTGGGAATGGGAACAAATACAAATCTATTCCAGTCAGTTGGCTGGGTAGCTGTCTTCCAATTTCCTGGCATAAACTGGTGAATAGTAAATAGTGTATTGAAAATAATGAATGTTTTCTCATGGGCAGAAATGGAATGTGCAAATATCGAAATGGAGAAAGAGTAAACTTTGTGATATTGTATTGTACCTGGACCTATATTGTAAAGTCAGTTTTATATATCATGTACATCTATAACTATTTATACATTCAAAATATATTGCTACACAGATGCAGGTATGTAAAGATATAAATGTGTATGTGAGATATAGAATTGGTTTGTAGAAATACTATTTTATAAAAAAAATTAAGTGAAAATACTGGATCATAAACCACTGTTTTAATTCACAAGTTTAAAACAAATAAATGAGTAAATCAATACATGAAAGGTGAAATTTTGTTATTAGAACAGGAAAGCTAACTAATAAATGCAAAGGAAGTTACAATTAGAATATAACCTTAGTGTAATCATTGGAGTAATAATTAGGGCGCTCTGGTGCCCTAGTGGTAAGGAGTTGTACTGCCAACTCAAAGGCAAGTGGTTTGATTCCACCAGCTGCTCCACGTGACAAAGATGAACAAACAATCTCCTCTTGTGTGTTTTACAGCCACTGAAAACCTACTGAAATTTCAGCTTTGATTCGATTCTGACTCGATGGCACACCACCATAACCACATAGTGATAACTAAGTCAATGAAGAACATCAATAGAATGCTCAAACTAATCAGTATAATTGACAAGGGAAAGGATATTTGTGTAGTTTCAAATATTTTCTACAAAATACTTATCAATAACAAATGAAATAAATGTGATAGGAGAGAAACTTTGGAGATGCTGTAGAAAAATTAATTCAGTCATCACAATTTGATAAATTAGGTAATACTATTTGTTAGCATTTACAACTAATGAAGAAAATAAGGTATAGACAATTTATTTGAAATTTAAGGCAAGTTGAGCCCAGATCCTCACATTTAATGACTCTAGGGTAAAATTTTCTTTCTCCTTTTTCAAATTTTTGCTATATGTTATTTTTAAAGGTACATTAATACTAGTTCATCTACTTTCTTCATTAATAGGTATACTACAGAACAATATCATTGATTTCACATGCAAGCAAGATTCTACTGAAGATTATCCAAAAATGACTGAAACAGCACATCAGCAGAGAACTGCCAGAAGTCTAGGCTGGGTTTAGAAGGGGTCGTGGTACTAGGGATATTGTAGCTGATGTCAGATGGAACTTAGCTGAAAGCAGGGAATACCAGA
>NW_006399918.1:6835401-6842024 GCF_000299155.1 Elephantulus edwardii | reverse complement strand
ATAGGGAGCTCTGGTGGCCTAGGGGTAAGAAGCTGCTCTGCAGTCCCAAAGGCATGAGGCTTGAATCCATTAGGTGCTCCGTGGGAGGGTGGGCAATCTCCTTCCGTGTGATTAACTGCCTCTGAAAATCTGCTGGAGGGTCAGCTATGGGTCGGTTCCAACTTGATAGTACACAATCACAACAATAACAATTGGGTAGATGTAATTGGTGTTGTTTTTTTTTTTTAAGGTAATGTGCAAATTCTGCCAAGAAATAACTCTCCAAATTAGAAGGCAAAGTCAAGATTATTTTCCTTCTCCATTCCAAGGACCTTGTTTCATGCAGTTAGCAATATTCTTTACCCTTTTCCCATTACAGAACAGGTTTTACATTGGCCTGTAGGGTATTAAATGCCAAATCTGACTGGGGATGGGAGTAGGAGGAAGGAAAGTTCACACATTTAGCCTGGTGATTACTTCTCATCAGTTGTGCTGTCACATCCACCACAAGTAGCAGTGCCCTGGAGTGGAGGTTGTCTGCACTGGAGTTCACCTTGTCTCACTTACTCTAGCAAAGCCAGCTTCCATGACTAGGATATTGAAACAGCTCTGTGTTGAGAACCAAGCTGCTGGTGTTTGACACACAGAAACCCAGGGAGCTAATATATTTTTGTTGTACTAAGCCACTAAGCTTGGGGATAATTTCCAAGTCAGCCTTAGGCAACTAAGAATGATTTCTACATTTTCTGGAAATGCCTTCAATCTTAGCCGTTGTTGTTATATGCCATTGAGTGACCCTATGTACAATAGCTCTGAACCCTGCCCTATCCTGAACCAGACTCACTGAATCTGACATACCTACAATCAAGTATTCTGGGCTTTCCATTCTTTTCAAGGTTAGCCACAATTTGTTTTGATCCACATAGTCAAACGCCTGTGAATAGTCAATGAAACATGGATAGACCTTCCTCTGGTACTCTCTGCATTTGGAATTTACTCCTGTTCATATCAGGCAGGGGAAGATGATATCCATAGAGGGGGAAAAATTACTCCTTTTAACTTATGTGAGAGAAGAAACCACTTGTTACAGGCAGCAAGACCTTCCTCTCTTTAAATGACTTATATTTGTCTTTTCTATAGATAACCAAGGTTCAAATAACAATGGAAATTTAGAGAGCCCTTTAATTTAACCATTGTATATTATCACTTCTGTATTATGTACATCCATGTGCTTTGCTTTATGGGTTCAAAAAGATTAAAAAAATATTGTGGGCTAATTTAGAACCCCATGATATCCTGTGCAACAGAACTATTATTTATTAGAGAAAAGAACTATTATTTATTATAGAAAAGAGTAGAAGAATATTAGGTTTCATCTTGCTCCTAAAAGAGTCAAAGAAATCAGTCACTTCTGTAGCAGAAATCAACTGACCTGAATTTTAGCCCTAATGCATGTTACCCCACCAGTACAAACTCAGAAATTTCACTACACTATGTTGTATCTGAGTTTCTCCACCTACAAACTGATAAAAAAAAAAAAATACTAGCTTTACCTTTCTAGGAATACAGTAAGTATTGAGTTCTAGTATAATGCTGAGATGAGTACAACAGACTACAAGCATTTTAATTATAAAAAAGGTGACAGCATCACTCTTCACTTTGGTAATGGTGCATTTATAAGACCAATTTGATATCCTCTGTGTTTTTCCAGCTGGTTGGCAAAAGTAGAACTCCTGATATCATCAGTTCCCTTGGTAGTTTGGGGAGTGTTGTCTGTGTTGTGTCAGCAGCAAATACAGGTGCTTCCTGAGAAGCTGAAATTTCCCTGAGACTCAGTTGCTTGTCTGGAACAGGTTGGTCAGGTGTTGGAAGGAATTAAAGTAAGGATCAGGACTTTGGTTCTGATGTTATCCTTAGGATTGCTAAGAGAAATGAATAATATTTCTCTTGAAACTTTTAAACCACCGCATACTTTATTTGTATTTCTATTGAATATTTTTCACACAGTTGTTATTACAATCAGACTAATTTTGAAGAGTTCTGTTTATAAAACTGGCTTACAAAATTTCCAAATAGTGGTTTGGTGGCTAGATTTGTAAGGCTGTCTTTAATGACTGGGTGTTGTTTTTTTTTTAATAGTTTTTGTTTGTTTTGTTTTAAAGTAATTTGAACAATATGAGGTTAATTCATCACATACTTACCTGTGAGCTCCAATTATTAAAATACTAAATTATCACTTACATGTGTACTGGTTGGATAACAGCTTTCAAAAATTCTCAAACTCATTGCCTTTAAGCAGAAATTGACTCATAACTGACCCTCCAGCAGGTTCCAGATATTATATAAATAATTCAGGAGGAAATGGTCCACCTTCCTCCTGCAGAGCAGCTGGTGGTTTGGAGCCACCAGAGAGACTCAGCCCTTGGTTGAGCAGCACAACTCATCATGGCCTAGGACACAAGAGCTGCTCCCCTCAGGAACCAGCTTCGGACACCTCCAATTCTCCTTCATGCTTCAAAAGCTTACTGCCTGATATGCACCAGTTTAATTACACAGGCCCAGAGAACAATGTTAAGGGTAACAAAAAACCACCTCAGAGTCTGCTAGTACATTTCCTCATTTAAGCACAGACAATATGCAGGACCAAAAAGAGGCAAAAAGTCTCTTAATCAAAGTTGCACAATGGTCTCACAAAAAAGAACATAGATCCCTCATAGAGATCTCAGTTCATAAAGCTGACTTTAACCTTGTCAAATACATGAAAGCTGTTTATACTCATGTGGCAATTCTAAATCTAAATCTTTGTTATACCAAATTATGAGATAACTCCTTGACTGGCTTAAGCTCTTAATAGTAATGGTCTCTCTTCTGTGTAAATTTAGTTAAGACATGTTGGGCAAGAATAAGGTAACACTTTGATCTCACATTTAAACTCACAGCTCAGCTATATGAAGATATCACAATAAAAACTGGTTTGTTTAAGCATCAAACTTTGAAGAGTGTTGATAACATGGGAGATAGAATTTATGTATAAACTTACTTGTAATGTTAGAATAAACAGAATGATTCTAAGTATTATAAAATAGTTAATGATAAAAATGAATACCAAAGACTTTTCTCTAAAGAATTTCCAGTACTACCTTAAGAAAAAGCTTTAAAATCAAGGTACTGAGCCTGGCTTCAGACCCTTCAAGTTCCTGTGGCAGCAATTCTAGCAGTGGGATTCTCTAAGCAAGGGTCTCTTACTCTGCCTGGGACACAGAGGAGAATCCTACTTCCCTGGGCTACGTCTTCTGCTCAAATCTTTCCTTTCAACAGGCCCTTTCTTCTCTAAATGCCATGCTTCTCAGTATTCAGTGAGAGTATATTCTCATGGAAGAATTCTCTTACTGACCCCAGTGAAAGGAAGACTTGAAAAGAACTACCTCTCACTATCCACAAAGGCCAGGCTTTTCTCCAAAGCTACATTGAAGAGTTGAAACAAAATGATGGTTTAAAGATTTTAGATTAGTACAGGGATTTCATAGTATTAAAAAACCCCCACAAAACAACAAACCACAACAAAACAACACCTCAAACACAGAATACAAGGAGAAGAAAAGAGTCTTGCCTATAATGTGCTCCTTTCAAGAGATACCCCCGAGCAATGAGGACTTAGAGCTGGAGGACAGATGTAAATAAGTGGAGATAGTTCTATGAAGAGAAAGAGGAGTTCCAGGGGCATTTTGGAAGTTAAAAAAAAACAAACAAAAAACAAAACAACCAACCAACCAATGAAGTAAATAAACTGAGCTGAGGAATGACCATTTTAAATTCTTAGAGTTGAGATCAAGGTTTCTGAGAGTCCTTGTCTGAATCAGGAAGTCTTTTTATTACTTTCAGGGTTTGAGAATCAGAAAGATAGAAACAAAACTTGAGATGCTGATGTTGTTAGGTGCCATTGAATCGAGCCTGACTCATAGCAACCCTATGAATGAAAGATCTGAACCTTGATCCGTCCTGTGCCATTCTCATACTTGCTGACACAAAAGAGCCCATTGCAGGAGTCACTGTGTCAATCCACCTGGTTGAGGATCTTTTTCTCCTTCGCTGACCCACCACCCTTCCCAACATCATGTCCCTCTCCCAGGAATAGCACCTCCTAGCAACATTTCAAAGTATGTGAAGCAAAGCCTCACCATTCTTGCCTTCAAAGAGCACTCTGGCTGCACCCTTTCTAAGACATATCTATTTGTATTCTTGGCCGTCCATGGGAAGTTCAGTGCTCTTCTCCACACCACAGCTCAAAGGCATCAATTCTTTTTCTGTCACCCTTACTCATTGTCCAGGTCTTGGATACATAGCTAGTAATTGGAAAAGCTATGGCCTGAATCAGACACACTTTAGTCCTCAAACTGACATCACTATTCCTCATTAATTTGGAAAAGTCCTTAACTGCAGATTTTCCCAGTGCAGTGCATCTCCTTCATTCCTGACTGCTGATCCCAAGGGCGTTACTTGAGGATCCAAGCAAGATGAAGGTGTTGACAGTTTCAATCTCTTCTCCATCCACATTGCCTACTTGTCCAGTGGTAAGAATCTTTATTTTCTTGATATTGAGATGTAATCCATACAGAAGGCTGCAGTTCTTGAGAATGGGAACAAATATGGACCCCTTCCAATCTGTTGACCAGACAGTCATCGTCCAAATTTCCTGGCATAGACAGGTGAGTGCATCCAAGGTTGCATAAATTAACAATTGAAACAAGTCATTTGGTCCCATTGATTTCTGGGGCCTTATTTTTTGCCAGTGCCTTCAATGCAGCTTCTACTTCCTCCTTCCTTACAATTGGCTCCTGTTTATATGGCACTTTCTGAAAATTTTCAATGTTAATAAATTCTTTCTGGTACAGCTACTTTGTGTATTCCCTCCATCTTCTTTTGATGCTTTCTGGGTCATTCAATATATGACCCATAGCATCTTTCCCTATTGCGGCACAGGGCTTAAATTTGTTTTTCAGTTCTTTCAGCTTGAGAAATGCAGAGCAAATTATTCCCTTTTTATTCTCCAATTCCAGCTCTCTGAACATTCCATTAGAATACTTTGCTTTGTCCTCCTGAGCTACCCGTTGGAATTGTCTGTTCAGCTCTTTCATTTTGACATGTTTTCCTTTAGGTTTGACTTCTTGATGTTCCAGTGCAATTTTTAGAGTCTCTTCTGACATCCATTTAGATTTTTTATTTCTCTTCTGTTTTTGTAATGACCTTTTGCTTTCTTCATGGATAATTTCCTTGATAGCATCCACAACTCATCTGGTCTTCTATCATTGGTGTTCAATACCTCAAATCTATCCTTAAGATAATCATGAAATTCAGATGGAATTGCTTCAAGATCATATCTTGGTTCCTGCAGACTTATTTTAATTTTGGTGCTATAAATGAAGCTGGAAATAGAATGATTGAATTTTGTAATCACAATAATTTATTCATTGCAAATACTTTTTCTAAAAGACACAAAAGATGACTTTACATGTGACTTTCACCTGATGGGCTGCATAGGAATCATACTGACTACGTTTGTGGAAGAAATTGTTAGAGAAGCTAAATATTGGCAGTCAAAACTAGGCCAGGGGCAGACTATGGGTCAGATCATCAATTATTCATACACAAGTTCAAATTGAGGCCAAAGAAAACAAAACTCGAGATGACAGATCTTAAATCCAAGTCATTGCTTTGGTCTGGAAATCAGCAAGTGAGTTATACTGTATAAGACTCAGCTAGGCCTTCAGCCACAATCATAGAATTTGAATGTAGAGGAGGCCAAAGAATCTGAGGATTACCATCTTTTGATAGCCTGTTGTACATAACACAAGGCTGCCAGCTTGTCCATGGACTTCTCTACCAGTGAAGACCACTCCTCTCAGTAGATAGTTTGAGTATCTATGAACTCTTGCAGATACCTACAGTCCAGAAGTTCTTTTTTCCCCTTTCTTTCTTTGTTCCATTCACGCTTATTTTCAAGTCAGGCTGTCCTGCTTATGGGGAAAGTACAAGATGAATGTGAAAGATGCATCAATAAGCTTTAATGAACACTGAATTTCCCCTGCCCTTCCCCCACCCTGTTTTACATTCAATATCAATAATTCTAGTATATAGATGTTTCTGTATCCAATATCCACCTGGTTACATCTTTGTGATCTTACCTCTTTCTTCCTTCTCTAGTTTTGCACGTTTGTGCTCTGCAGTCACATTTATTAAAATTAAACTATTTTTCTGTAACTTAAAAAAATTTTCCTCATATTCTCCTTTAAGTTCACCTGGTTTGATGATTTCTTGGAAAAAATCCCAAACCAAACAAACACAAACCTGGGTTCTTTCTCTGTTTCTTTTTTCCCCCATTGAAATTGACTCTCCAGTTCCCTGCAAAACTAGGTATTTCCTTGCTTTGACTATTATGTATGTCTTTTCTAACTCTGGTACATAGGCATAACATCTCGCAGGATTATTATCAAATGAAATTCTGAGCTTCCCCCTTAATAATTCTTGCACATTTTTTTCCCCATTTTAATAATTTTAATGA
This sequence comes from Elephantulus edwardii, assembly GCF_000299155.1. Taxonomy (NCBI): domain Eukaryota; kingdom Metazoa; phylum Chordata; class Mammalia; order Macroscelidea; family Macroscelididae; genus Elephantulus; species Elephantulus edwardii. The sequence continues at coordinate 6,835,486 of NW_006399918.1, read as the reverse complement.
ACATTTACAGAGATTTTGGATTTCCATTCATTCATTGCTGCACTTCTCTCCCTGCCTAGCACTCACTACCCCCCCACTCCAGTTC
>NW_006399918.1:6831679-6834776 GCF_000299155.1 Elephantulus edwardii | reverse complement strand
GAATAAGGGTTCCAGTTTCTCCACAACCTCACCAGCATTTGTTTCTTGCTGTTCTGTTAAATTTTGCTATTCTGACTGGGCTGAGATGATATCTCATAGTTGTTTTGATTTGCATCTCTCTCAGAGCTAGGGATTTTGAACATTTCTTCATGTGCTTGTTAGCCATCTGAATGTCTTCTTTGGTCTTGCACATGTTTTATCTTCTCCACTGTCCTTTACAAATACAGTTTTCATACTTGCAGAAGAAAAGTTGTTTTTTTAATATGTGTTCCATGAATAAGTTCTTGAATATGTTTTACTCTTAAATTAGCTATCTCTTCCCCCAATACAAAACTAAGTACATCCATTACATTAGATTTTCCATAGCCATTAGGGCCAATGATGCAGTTGAACCTCCTGAAGGGGCCGGTGACTTGGCAGCCCCACCGAGACTTGAAGTTCTCCATGAGCCTTGTACCTCCAGCGCATCCCTAGGGGTTCTTAAGAAGAATAAAATCTAAACTTATTTGTCTCTGTTTGATCTTGCCTTTGCATATCAAGAAAATATCTTTTTAACATCTTGAATCTTGGAGACAGTCTCAATAAAAAACCAATTCTTGAGGCTTCTGGTAAATACAAATTTTTAATGTTCTTAAAATTTTTTAACTGTTCTCCTCTAGTAGCTCTGGTGCTCTAGTGGTAAGAAACTGCTCTGCAATCCCAAGGTACCTGATTCAAATCCACTTGTTGTTCTACAGGAGAAGGATGGGCAGTTTCCTCCCATGTGATTTACTGCCTCTGAGAACATGCTGGAAAGTCAGCTAAGGTTGATTCTGACTTGACTGCACACAACAACAACAACAACAACAGAAACAACACTGTTCTCCTTTAGGAACTCTTCAGGATTCCTGCCATTCATAGCCAGAAGGATAATGTTTAAAACATTAACAAGCAAAAATAGAGTATAATACTGTAAGTATTGACTAATACGCTTCGGTAACATACCTAGTTTGTAGACAGTTTCACCGTTAACTAAAGGACTGTGAAGCTCTGGTTGTTTGAATCCACCAATGGCTCTTTGGGAGAAAGATGAGCAGTCTCCTTCTATTGAAATTTACAGCCTCAGAAACCTGAAGGAGGACTGCTATGAACTGGAACCAAATGGATGGCAATATGACCAATATGTTGTGTACTTTAGAGTTGAGTTGTATTCCTTCCAGTGGGTTTTAAGAGGCAGTAAATCACATAGAAAGAGATTCCTTACCCTTTTTCTGAAGATCAGCCAGCAACCTTGGCAGCACAATTCCTTACCACGAAGCCACCAGAAACCAGTTTGCTCCTTGAAGACAAGGATTTTGAAGCTCCTTCTCGCATGCATTAGACATGTCACCAGGAGGGACCAGTCTTTGGAGAAGGACATCATACTTGGAAGAGTAGAGAGCCAGCACAGAAGAGCAGGACATTGGATGAGATTGATTGACATGGTGACTCTGGCAATGGGGTCAGGTGTGTCTGAGAGGGGGAGGTTGGCTCAGGATAGGGCAAGGTTCCATTTTCCATAATGTCTATGAGTTGTAATCAACTCAATGGTACATAACAATAATGATGGCTTATTTGTAATGCTTTATTGATTTTTTCCCCTCTTACAGAAACAACAGTGTAGTTGTGTTGTTTTTGGGTGCCATAGAGTCAGAACTGACCCATAGCTGACCCTCTGGTGGGTTTTCAGAGGCATTTAGTTGCACAGGAAGAGACTGTTCATCTTTTACCCACAGAGCTGCTGGTGGCCTTGAACTGCATGCTTTTGGGATTGTAGTGCAGTTTCTTGCCACTAGGCCACTAGAGCTTTCTACACCAGGTAGGGATTTAGTTTAACATAAGGCCAATTTTTGCCTCTGAGTTTTCATCCCACCTAACCACATTACTTGTAGATTAAGGTTTTTGAATTTCTTTTGATTAAGGTTTTTGAATTTCTTTTGAAAAAGGACACCCAACTCTGTAACACTCTCTGATCACGAAACTTAATAGGCAAACATAGTAATCAAGACAGCTTGGTGTTGGTACTAAAGTGACAGGTACATAGACCAATGGAGTAGAATTGAGAACCAAGAAATAAATCTATCCACCTAGGAATAACTGATCTTTGAAGAAGAGATGATGTCCTATAGGGGAGTAAAAAACAGCTTCTTCTATAAAGGATTTTAGTAAAACTGGATATCTATTTGCAAAAAAATGGAAACAAAATCCATACCTCACATCATACACAAAAAGTTACTCAAGGTGGATCAAGGATCTAAGTGTAAAACATAATACTATAAAGATCATCAAGGAAAAATAGCTTTGGTGGCCTAGTGGCAAGAAGCTGCACTGGAATCCCAAAGGCAGCAGTTCAAGGCCACCAGCTGCTCTGTGGAAGGACAGGCAATCTCCTTCTGTGCAATTGACTGTCTCTGAAAATACATGGAGGGTCAGTTATGGGTTGGTTCCAAGTCGATGGTACACAACAACAAAACAACAACCATCAATGGCATATATAAAGTACCTATCAAATATAACTTAAAAAGCACAATCAACAGAGAACAAATGAAATAAATGGACCTCCTGAAAATGAAATCATGGGTTTCTAAGGTTTATCATTAAAAATTGTTCTTCCTAGTCAAAAGATCAACTGTTTTATGCTGAAGTAAATACTGTGTTTAATTGCTTAGATACAATTGAAGCAATTGAATAAGTTGCTTTATTTGAGTTTGTTGGGCTCTTGGGTCTACAGCCCTCAGGCCTAGTGTGAAGACGGATTTAATATTTTTACTAAACTGTTGGCTTGTTGTGTTTGGGGAGAACACTGTTCTAATTAGTACAGCCCTTATCTGTCAGTTTGCTGTATTGAGATAACTTGTGGGTTGCTATGATACTGAAAGCTATGCCACTGGAATGTCAAATGCCAAGGGTTACCCATGGTGGACAGGTTTAGTAGAGATCCTAGATTAAGACAGACTAGGAAGCAGGATTCACCATCCACTTCTTAAATAACAGGCCTCTGAAAATCCTTTGAACATTAGAGGAATGAGGATAGTTACAGTAATAGTAATAAAGGCCAGACTGGTACACAATCCCCCCG
>NW_006399918.1:6828028-6830444 GCF_000299155.1 Elephantulus edwardii | reverse complement strand
TCTTTCATTGTTATACAATCCTTCCTCCTCCCTCCACCCGTACACACACACGTCCACTACACTATGCTGCCTTCATTCTGGATTCCTGTCATGACACTAATACCTAATCATATATCCCTTTTAAGACGCCCAACAGACATATGAAGAAGTGCTCAATATTATTAGCTATTAGACATTTGCAAATCAAAACAGCAGGACATTATTTCACTCTAGCAACAATAGTAATATTCAATATGACAGAAATTTACAAATGTTTGTTGGTAAGGTTGTGGAGAGATTCAATATACATTGCTAAAGGGAGTGTAAATTTGTGCAACCACTATGGAAAACAGTTTTTGCTTCTTTAGTAAATTGAGAATAGAAACACCATTAATCTAGCAACCCCACTACTAGGTACATATCCCAAAGAAATAAGTGCTATGATACAAACTACCATACACACCCATCTTTGTTACAGCCCTATTTACAATAACAAAGAGTTGGCAATGACCTGAGTGTCCATCAATGGATGAATGACTAAAGAAATCATGACGCTTTCACATAATGGAATATTATGCATCATTAAAAATCATCAAGAATTTATGAAATACTGCACAACATAAATAAATCCAGAACAAATGTTGTTGTGTGACATAAGTTATTCACAAAAGGATAATTGTAGTTGTTGCTATTAGGCATCATTGAGTGGATTATGACTCATAGTGATGTATAAACAACAGAACCGAAAACCTTGCAGTATCTTGCCCCATTCTCAACATCTCTGATATGCTTGAGTCCAGTGTTACTCAATGTCTATCCGTCTTATTTCCCTAACTTTCCACATTTCCCAGAATAATGTCTTTTTCCATGGAATGACCTCTACTAGCAACATGCCCAAAGTAAGTGAGATAAAATTTCACCATTCTTGCTTCTAAGGTGCATTCTGATTGCACCTCCTTCAAGATAGATTTGTTTGTTCCTTTGGCAGTCCATGGGATATTCACATCTCTTATCTAATACTACAACTCAAAGGTGCCAGTTCTTTTTTCTTGTTTATTGTCCAACTTTCAGAAGCACAGGAAGAAACTGAAAATACCATGGGTTGGTTCAGGTGTACCTTAGTCTTTAAACTGATATTGCTGTTCTTTAGCACTTTGGAGAAATATATAATAATAATAAAGAAAAATAACTAAGGAGAAGCTTATGCACAGGACCAATCTTGGAGAGTTAGCAGGAATGGAAAGGGGTACAGAGGGGGAAATAAAAGTTAATAGATAAGTTGGGTGAAAGGCAAAGGAATAGGATTAGGTTAGACATTATAATAATTTAATCAATTGTAATATTAGAAAACAAAATGTCTATGTATGATCTAATAAAAAACCCCAACATATTTGTAAACTTTCACTCAAATAAAAAAAAAAGCAAGGAAAACCCCCCACAAAAATGTCTATCAACATGTTCTGCTAGTTTATGGTTTTTATTGTGGCCACACAGGTTACTTTCCATTTTGTCAGAGTCTGTATCTTCTTGAGTATGAAGCTGCTCTGGTGGTATGGCATGTTAGGAGTTTTACTGCTAACTGAAAGTTCTGAGGTTTGAACCCACAGTTACTCCAGCATCCTTGTGAAGATTTATAGTCTTGAGAACCCAGTGAAGGACTGATATGAATCATGATGAACTTTACAACAGTGGGTTGAGCTTTTGGGGTTTTCCACCTTGACTATGAGTAATGAGTGCTCTAAATGCTGTTGTTAAATGTACTTGATTTGGTCCTGACTCACAGTACACCCTGCTTGATCCTGCACCATCCTCAGGATCACTGCTGTGCTTAAACCCATTGTTGCACTCCCTGTGTCAATCCATTTCATAGTGGGTCGTCCTCTTTTCCACTTGCTCCATTTTTCCAGGGATGATGTTCTTCTTCAGGAATTCATTCATTCCTGATAATATGCCCCAAATGTTGAGATGAAGTCTCATCATCCTTGCCTCTAGAGGGCACTCTGTGTGCACTTTTACAAGACAGATTTGTTTATTCTTTTGGCAATCCATGAATCCTTGAAGGTTTCTCACAGATTAATCTGATGGCTTTACTATTTCCTCTAGGCCTTGATACATCTGCCTTAGTTGCCTCAATGCTAATACGAAAGGCTTGTTACAGAGCACAGTGAAATCTAGGTCAAGCAATAAAGGGATAGAAATGTAAGCAATAGTGACACAGCAGATGAGCCTGTGAAGAGAGGCACAAGAACAATAGAAATAGAAGTAATTGCTTGATTTTTACCCCCAGCTCTCAGTGACTATTTTGGTAGTTCTGATTTTTTTTGTGTGTGTGTTTGTTTTAGGTGCTGTGGGATCAAATATGACTTATAGCGACCCTATGAACAACAGATATGAACCCTGCTCTATCCTGTGCACTTTTCCAAGCATGATATCTTTT
>NW_006399918.1:6825285-6827928 GCF_000299155.1 Elephantulus edwardii | reverse complement strand
TGTTACTCAATGTCTATCCGTCTTATTTCCCTAACTTTCCACATTTCCCAGAATAATGTCTTTTTCCATGGAATGACCTCTACTAGCAACATGCCCAAAGTAAGTGAGATAAAATTTCACCATTCTTGCTTCTAAGGTGCATTCTGATTGCACCTCCTTCAAGATAGATTTGTTTGTTCCTTTGGCAGTCCATGGGATATTCACATCTCTTATCTAATACTACAACTCAAAGGTGCCAGTTCTTTTTTCTTGTTTATTGTCCAACTTTCAGAAGCACAGGAAGAAACTGAAAATACCATGGGTTGGTTCAGGTGTACCTTAGTCTTTAAACTGATATTGCTGTTCTTTAGCACTTTGGAGAAATATATAATAATAATAAAGAAAAATAACTAAGGAGAAGCTTATGCACAGGACCAATCTTGGAGAGTTAGCAGGAATGGAAAGGGGTACAGAGGGGGAAATAAAAGTTAATAGATAAGTTGGGTGAAAGGCAAAGGAATAGGATTAGGTTAGACATTATAATAATTTAATCAATTGTAATATTAGAAAACAAAATGTCTATGTATGATCTAATAAAAAACCCCAACATATTTGTAAACTTTCACTCAAATAAAAAAAAAAGCAAGGAAAACCCCCCACAAAAATGTCTATCAACATGTTCTGCTAGTTTATGGTTTTTATTGTGGCCACACAGGTTACTTTCCATTTTGTCAGAGTCTGTATCTTCTTGAGTATGAAGCTGCTCTGGTGGTATGGCATGTTAGGAGTTTTACTGCTAACTGAAAGTTCTGAGGTTTGAACCCACAGTTACTCCAGCATCCTTGTGAAGATTTATAGTCTTGAGAACCCAGTGAAGGACTGATATGAATCATGATGAACTTTACAACAGTGGGTTGAGCTTTTGGGGTTTTCCACCTTGACTATGAGTAATGAGTGCTCTAAATGCTGTTGTTAAATGTACTTGATTTGGTCCTGACTCACAGTACACCCTGCTTGATCCTGCACCATCCTCAGGATCACTGCTGTGCTTAAACCCATTGTTGCACTCCCTGTGTCAATCCATTTCATAGTGGGTCGTCCTCTTTTCCACTTGCTCCATTTTTCCAGGGATGATGTTCTTCTTCAGGAATTCATTCATTCCTGATAATATGCCCCAAATGTTGAGATGAAGTCTCATCATCCTTGCCTCTAGAGGGCACTCTGTGTGCACTTTTACAAGACAGATTTGTTTATTCTTTTGGCAATCCATGAATCCTTGAAGGTTTCTCACAGATTAATCTGATGGCTTTACTATTTCCTCTAGGCCTTGATACATCTGCCTTAGTTGCCTCAATGCTAATACGAAAGGCTTGTTACAGAGCACAGTGAAATCTAGGTCAAGCAATAAAGGGATAGAAATGTAAGCAATAGTGACACAGCAGATGAGCCTGTGAAGAGAGGCACAAGAACAATAGAAATAGAAGTAATTGCTTGATTTTTACCCCCAGCTCTCAGTGACTATTTTGGTAGTTCTGATTTTTTTTGTGTGTGTGTTTGTTTTAGGTGCTGTGGGATCAAATATGACTTATAGCGACCCTATGAACAACAGATATGAACCCTGCTCTATCCTGTGCACTTTTCCAAGCATGATATCTTTTTCCCCAGGACTAACAACATGGCCAAAGTATGTGATGGAAAGTTTCATTATCTTTCATTTTAAGGAGCATCCTGGCGGTGCCTTCTTCAAGACATACTTGCTTATTCTCTTGGCAGTTCATGGAATATTTAGTGTCATTCTCCAGCACAACAGAAAGGCATTCTTCTTCTGTTATCTTTAATTGTTGTTCAGTTCTCAGATGCATAGCAAGAAATGGAAAACACCATAGGTTGGATCAGGAGCATCTTGGTTTTTATACTCATACGCTTGCTCCTCTTGGAAGTTCTAGTAAGCATTTAAAAGCCAATATGTGTGCAAACAAACAAAAAAAGCCAATATGTGGTAGTGATAGTGGTGCTGGTGATGGTAAGGCCAGATTAATAGCATTTGCAATTTTAAGCTACTAGTGTGACATCACTGAAATATGACACTGGGAGGAGATGTGTTACAACGTTTTCTACCATATACAGGCAATGCTGTTCTTGTTACATACTATCTAGTCAGGACTGATTCATAGCTGATCTTTCAGGTTTTTTTCCCCCAGAGGGTGTAAATTGCACAGGAGGAGATTTTCTATCTTTCTCCTGTAGAATGGCTGTTGGATTTGAATTGCCTGACTTTTAGATTGACAGCACAACTATTTATCCACTAGGACTTCAGAACTCCATATGAAAAGGCAATAAATGTAAATAACTTCAAGAACTTAGAAAATAGTAAAAGATTACAAAATAATTAAGAAGTCAACACAGCTAGAATAAATCTTGGAGTATTAACAGGAATGAGAAGGAAGGGAGAAAGGGAGGAGGAGCAAAAACTGATAAATGGATGAGTAAAGGGAAAAGACAACATACAATATTTGGTGAGACATTGTAATTAATTATGTTAATCAATTGTAATTGATGTTACAACCCAAAATACATATAAATGACTAAGTTAAAACCAATATGATTTGTAAAATTTGACTAAAAACCTGCCACCAATTAAAAAAGATTATTTTAAAAAAGAAA
>NW_006399918.1:6821649-6824890 GCF_000299155.1 Elephantulus edwardii | reverse complement strand
CAGTGTTCAGCCTCACAGCAACCACAAGTTATGGCTGTACAGAAAGTGGACACACCAGAACTATACCACCTAGAGGAATGTCTGAACAAAAACAATGAAAGACAGGCTCAAGGGCTATGGATTAAAAGTCACCGACTTTTGGCTTGGAAGCATCGCTTTCTGTCCACTAGGCCAACTGATCACGCTCTATGTTGATGTTATTGTTGTTAAGTGCCATTGAGTTACAGGTGACTCCTAGTGACCCTATGAAGAAAAGTCCTCAGCATCTGTGTGTCTTTCATCCTCTCTCCAGGTTCATAGGGTTTCTAGAGGCAAGCTATTATGGAAGTGGGTGGATGCCACTCCTGCTATATGTATAATATGCTCTGTACTTGAATCTTCTGACTATAGCAAATGGAGAAAGTTGAGGTTTTTTAAGCCAAAGTAGGAACAGGCATGGACCAGCCATGGTTTCCAAAAAACAACAGCACAGGAGAGAAAGGCCCTGGATGAGATGGATTGTCATAATAACTGGAGTAATGAGTGTAGGTGTGTCAGAGACAGATTAGCTCATAATAAAGCAGGGTTCTGAGCTATCTATTATGCCTAAGGTTGCTATGAGTTGCAAGGAACTGGATGGCACATAACAACAACAATGATACAAGTTCTCTGTCCTTGAATCTTCCTGACTGCAACATGTGGAGAATGCTTGGGATTTCTTAAGCCAAAAAAGAACAGGTGTGGACCAGCCATGGTTTCTGGAGAAAAACAGTCACAATTCCTCCACATAACATCACCCTCCACTGGGCCATTATAAACTTGTAATGGTCTAACATCTATCAAGAAAAGATTCAAATAATGTCAGGAAAGAAGCAGGCTGCCTTAAACATCATGAACAACAACAACAAATACCCCTTCTCTTAAAAAAGCAAACCCAATGAATACCCCAGACACAGAGAACTGGAAGTAATATTTTGATACATATTTATTTGAATAGCTACAGAAGAAGGTGCAAATGATGGAAGAAACAATGGAAGCCATTAAGAAAGCAAACACTCCAGAGACCTGTCTAATCAGAAATGTATCAAAGAGGAACAACTGAAACACCTACAGAAGAAAATGCAAAAGACAGAAGAAAGAATTGAAACTATAGATAAAGAGGTACAAGAACTTAAAAATCATCACAAGACAGAGAGTATACAACCAACACAGTACTGGAAATAATAGAAAAGCATGAAAATGCAATTCAGAATATTAAGACAGAAATGGCAGAAGTGTCTGACACATTGGAGTGACAAAAAAAGCAGAACAGAATAGATGGAACAGAGAGAGTCAGTGAGCTGGAAGACAAGAGCCTCAAAGGAAACATACTAGAAGAAAAATCAGATATGAGACACAAAGAAAATGAAGAAAACATTAGAATCATGTGGGATGACATCAGAATGAATAATGTATGTGTGATTGGAATTCCAGAATAAAAGAAGGAAGTCACTGAGAAAATTGTGAGGTACTGGAAGAAAACTACCCAGATATTATAAAGAATGGAGAAATCTCCATCCAAAAAGCTCAGCAAACACCAAATAGACTAGACCTAAAAAGAAAAACATTAAGACATATCGTAGTCAAACTCTTCAAATTACAAGATAAGGATAGAATACTAAAAGCAGCATAAGAAAAGCAAAGAGTCACCTACAAAGGGGAAACAATAGATTAAGTTCTGATTTCTTATCAGAAACGATGTGAGCCTAGAAGACAATGGGATGGCATATACAGAAAATTGAAATAAAACAATTGCCAGCCAAGGATCCTGTACCTAGCAAAGCTGTCTATCAAATATGAAGAAGTCAGAAAATTCGCAGAAAAGAAGGAACTTAATGACTTTGCCAAAAACAAGTTCAAAACTACATTTTAAGGGAAATCCTTCACCCAGAGACACCAAATGAAAGTTGATGAGTCATAGTAACAAGAAACAACAGAAAAAGAAACACAACAAATGACAATGATAAAACCTGGCCTGTTAATAATCATACTTAATGTGAATGGATTAAATGTACCAGTTAAGAATACAAGAGTAGCAGAATGGATAAAAAAACCAAAGCCCATCAATATACTGCCTATAAGAGACACATCTAAGAAACAAAGAGAAAGACAGACTCAAAATCAAAGGCTGGGGGAAAAAAAATACATCAAGCAAATAGCATACACAATGCTCCTCTCACACACACACAAAAACCACCAAGAAACAAAACAAAGACAAAACAAAACAAAAAAACAACCCAAAACAAAACAAAAAAATCTCCACCCAACAAAAAAATAGGGGTAGTAATACACTAGTATTACCGGATAAGGAAGACCACTATATAATGATTAAAGGCACAATAAATCAAGAAGACATAATCTTGGTTAACATTTATACATTAAATGATAGACCTGACCTGAAAAATACATAAAAAATGGTTAACAAAATTGAAGAAAGAAATAAGATAGCACCACAATATTGGTATGAGACTTCAACACTCCACTCTCACTAAAGGATAACTCAAGTCAAAAGAAACTTAACAAAGATGCAGAAGAACTAAACTATACAATCAGCCAACTTGACCGTGTGGATGTATTCAGGGTAATGCACCTAATGAAAATTCAATTCTCTTTCTTCTCAAGTGTTCATGGTACATTCTCCAGAACTAATCATCTATTGTGACACAAAGCAAGCCTCAACAAATTAAAAATCATTGAAATAATACAAAGTATCTTCTGAGATCACTATGCCATAAAACTAGAAATTAACCATGAAGGCAAAGCTTACAAAAACATCTGTATGGAAAGCTAAATAATACCCTGAAAGAACATAATTGAGTTATAGAAAAAATAATTAATGAAAATTATAGAATAAAATTAAAAAGTTCCTTGAAACAAATGAAAATTCAACATACCAAAACTTTGGGATGCAGCTAAGGCAGTCCTCAGGGGCCAGTTCATAGCAGTAGGCAAATACATAACACATACCTTTCACTGGAAATTGACTTGAGGGAAACTTCCTAGTATTATGGAACTTTTCTATAAACTTTGGTCTACCTGAGGGTTATGTGGGTGTATACATTTTTCAAGATGTATCAAACTGTATCCTTCATAGTTTGGAAGTGAAATTATGAATGATTATTTGTTGTTGTATGTGCCGTTAATGCAAATACATTTTATAAGAGACACAAACGCAGGTTATACACATGGACTTCACCTGATGGTATGCATAGGAATCAGATCG
>NW_006399918.1:6805896-6818819 GCF_000299155.1 Elephantulus edwardii | reverse complement strand
GCAATTGGCACAGGACAGAGCAGAGTTTAGGGCTGTTGTACATAGGGTCGCTATGAGTCGCAGGCGACTCGACGGCACATAACAACAACAACAACATGTGCCATTGAGTTGCCTTTGGTTCATCACAACACTATGTACAACAGCACTGAAGCCTATACTGTCCTGAGCCACTCTCATTGACTGACATACCTACCCTCATTGCCCCAGTTACTGTACCAATCCATCTCATCTGGAGTCTTCCTCTCCTGTGCTGGCTCTACTCCCTTCTGAGCAGGATGTCTTTCTTCAGGGACCAGTGCCTTCTGGCCGTGTGCCCAAAGTATGTGAGATGGAGCTCAAAATCCTCGCCTCCAAGGAGAAACTTGAATGAATATATTAATGGAATATTATTAAGAAATTAAAATAATGAATATTAATTGAATATTAAGAAATTAACAGACATATTACAGCCAGAAATCTTCTGTCAAGGACCTCTCAAAAGTGCTAAAGAGCAACGACGTCAGCTTAAAGATTAAAGTGTACCTGGTCAAAGCCGCTGTATTTTCAGTTGTTTCCTTTATATCTGAAAGTTGTACAATGAATAAAGAAGATTTGTCTTCGATTGTGGTGTTGGTAAAGAGTTTTGAATATTTGATGGACTGAGAAAAGAACAAACAAATAGGTCTTGGAGGAAGTGCAGCCAGGGTGCTTATTAGAGGCAAGAATGGTGACACGTCATCTCACGGACTTAGAGTATGTTGTAAGTAGAGGCCAGTCTTTGGACAAACAAACAACACAACACAAAAAACCAACAAACCATTATGCTGGAAAAGTGAAGGATCAGATTAAAAAAGAAAGAAAAGCCATCAATAAGATGGGTTGACCCAGTGATTTTAACAATGGGCTTGAGCATATCAGAGATGGTGAGGATGGGGCAGAATAGGGCAAGGCTCAGATCTGCTATTGTTTATAAGGTCACTATGAGTTATAGTCAACTCAATGGTACATAGCATTCACACAACTATATATATTTCATATACCTTTGTACTGATCATAAATTAAAGCACAATAAAATGTTAATGATTATCATAAAAGAAAGTTTTAAAAGCACACCTGAAACCACATAACAAAAGAATAGCTTTTGGCTTCATCTTAATACAATTTTTTAATGGATTCTGTGAAATTGGAATAAGAAGCAAATATAAAAGTAGGCTTTCATAATTCTTGGGAAAATACCAGAACTTTGACAACACAACAATCTTATTCAATTTGAGATATATATATATATATAATATTTAAATGAGCTTCTAGCTCTGGAAGCCGACCACCTTCAGATGACAGTAATAATAACATGGTATTCGGCTACTAGGGTATATTTTAAATCATACAATCACTAGTGTTTTAGATAGTAATCTTGATTTACCTAAGTATTTAACATATTCATTGTTCTTCATTCTCCTTTCCCATGGGATAATTTAATTCCCGTTTGAAGAACTACCTTTTGTGCATTTTCTTTGTAAGAGTCCTGGAATTCTAGTGGCCTAGTCCACGGGGCATTGCGCTAACCCCAAAACCTCAGTTCTCTGACAGTTTGAATCCACCAGTGACTCTTCAGGAGAAAGATGGACAATTTATTCCCATATGATCTACAAACCTCCCCAAAATCCACTCTAAAACAATGAACAGAGAATATAGTAAGAGTAAGAATTAGAATCACAATCCCTGGGTGCTACTAGTGGTAAAAATTACTAACAAAAAAGTTGAATTCCTAATACTTTTTTAAATAATACTTAAGATGAGTCAGACTGGATATTATATGAACTGAAAGGAAATTATTTCTATCATGAACTAAATAAATTTTATGGTTACCTGAGGCTCAAGTATTTGATAAAATTGGAGCCAGTATTTCGGTTTGTGGTTTTTCCAATGTGTATAAGTGCTATCAACACATCTTAAAATTCTTGATCTATCTTTTGTGTCACAGATAACAGCTTCCTGAAACCTGGGAGATAACTTTCTCTTTTACAGACTGGCTAAAAATTGTCATCTCTTTGCAGAATTATCTTTATTGCAAACTTTCTGCATACTGCTGTCTTCCAACCTACTGCTTTTCCACAAGCATATAGAGGAGTCATAGCAAGTGAATGCAAACTCAATGGTGAAACTTCCATTTAGAAGGTTATGTGTGTGGAGTTGACATGAGTTGAAACCAGTCCAACAGTTTACATAAGCATGAGTTGGAATCAACTCAAGACCTTGTTTGATGAAGATGAGGAGGATATAAAATGCTGCAGAAGATCAAGGACTTTGATATGGATTACATCTCATCATCAGGAAAACAAAGGTCCTCACCACAAGACAAACAGTCAACATTATGTTAGATGGAGAAAGGACTGAAGTTGTCAATTACTTAATCTTGCTCAGATCAACAAGCAACACTCTTGGCACCAGCTGTCAGGAAAACAAGAGACCTATTGCATTAGGCAAGTCTGCTGTCAGGAACTGCTCCAAAATACTGAAGAGCGATGATGTCAGTTTGAAGACTAAGGTGTGCCTGATTCAGGCCATGGTCTTCTCAATCACCTACTATACATCAGAGAGCTAGAAAATCAATCAAGATGATAGAAGAAGAATTGATGCCTTTGATTGTGGAGCTGGAGAGAACAGTACTGACTATCCCATGGACTGTCAAAAGAACAAACAGATATGTCTTGGAAAAAGTGCAACCAGAGTGGTCCTCAGATGCAAAGATGGTGAAACTTTGTCTTTCACACTTTGGACATGTAGTCAGGTGAGGCTATTTCTTAGGAAGAGACATTCATGCTTGGAAAGAGGGAGAACTAGCAAAGGAGAGGAAAACCCTTAACGAGATGGACTGATACGGTAACTTCAGCAAAGGGATCTAGTGTGCCACAGATCATAAGGATGGCACAGGGTAGGGAAGGGTTCAGATTTGCTGTTCATAGGGTCACCATAAGTCGTACTTGACTGAACAGCACCCAGCAACAACAACAACAACAATCACAACAACCACCTAACAGAGATACCACAATGGATGGTTTTAATAAACAGAAATGGATTTTTTTCCAGTTGTTGTTAGGTCAAGTACCACTTACAGTGACTATGAAAACCAGATCTGAACACTCTCCTATCCAGTGTCATCCTCACCATCTCTGATATACATGACCCACTGCTGCAGTCACTGTGTCATTCATCTTTTTGAAAGTCTTTATCTCTTTTGCTGACTCTCCACCTTTCCAAGCATACACCATTTCCTAGGGAATAGTCCCTTTTAACAACATGTCCAAAGTATGTGAGATGAAATCTGGTGGCCTAGTGGCAAGAAGCTGCACTGCAATCCCAAAGGCTCATGGTTCAAGGACACCAGCTGCTCTGCAGGAAAAGGATGGGCACTCTCCTCTCATGAAATTAACTGCCTCTGAAAATCTGCCAGGGTCAGCTATGTATCGGTTCTGACTCTACAATACAAAACAACAAGAAGAACAATAACAAGAACAACAACAACAACCACCTGTCCAAATTATATGAGATGAAGCTTCACTGTCCTTGCCTCTAAGGAACACTCTGGTTTCACTTTCTCCAAGTCATATTTGTTTGTTCTTTTGGTGGTCCATGAGCTACTCAGTACTTTTCTCCAACACCATAATTCAAAGACGTTGACTCTCCTTCCTTTTCATTGTCTAATTTTCAGATGCATAGCAAGTAATTGAAAAGAGCATGGTCAGGTGCACCTTAGCCCTTATAACTGACATTATTGCTTCTCAATACTTTGGAAAGGTCTCTAGCAGCAATTTTTTCGCAAAAGGAGTATGAGTGATGTGGGGACAGCTGAATATGACCTCCACTAATTCCACAAGGCAAAACTACCTCCATTGACAGCATCTATAACACAGGACCAATTTCAGTGAGGTCAGATATTCCTCGAGCTCCCATGCTTATTTCTCTAATTTCTAATAGTAATCCCACTGCCCTGGTGGGTCTGAAATATGTTGTAATAGTTACAAAGAACACACAAAATCATAACCATGATTATTATTAAAGAACTTAACAGGTTACAATTCATTATGGCAACAGGAATACAATTTCTCATTCAAGACTTTTTAAGTGTGCCCACAGGTCCTTCAGCCTTTCAGCCTTGCTGCTTTAAGGCTAGTGTTACGTAGTTCTCTTAGTCCTGCCATTTAAGGTGTCTCCGCCTCAGTCTTCCAACAGCTGGGTGAAGGTCTCTAGTTCTAGTTCCATAAGAGTGCAGTCCCAGGTAAGCTCTGCCTCACTTTGGGTTTCTGGTTTTCTCCTGTGGCTGCTGCTGCTCTCCTGTTGATCTGGCTGGTGCAAGAATCTCTGGCCTAGAAGGGAGTGTTGCATTCTCTGCTGCTTCTTCTTTGCTTATGATGAGATTCCCAAATTTTCACCATTGAACCTGCTCAATTTAAACCTGGTAAGATGGCAAAAGTAGTCAATTCCCTGCTGGATAGACTAACACATTCTAGGAAAGCCATTTTGAACAATAGACCCATCCCACTTCACTTTCCTAAAGTAATGCATCTCCTGAGCTCCTGACTGCTGGTACAAAGAGTAAATTATAATACTGAGAGATATTGTGGCCAAATCATGAATGATCTAGGAAGCATCAAAAAGAGATGGAAAAACACACAGACTCCCTGTACCAAAAAGAATTGACCAACACTGAAATATTTCAGGAAATGGAATATGATAAAGAGCTAACAGTAATAAAGGAAGAAGTTCAAGCTACATTAAAATAAGGTCCCAGGAACTGATGTGATACCAATTGACATGTTTCAACTAATAGATGCAGCTCTGGACATGCCCACCTATCTGTAAAAGAATTTGGAAGACAGCTACCTGGCTGATTGACTGGAAGAATTCCATGTTTATTCCCATTCCCAAGGAATGTAGTCCAAAAGAATATTGGAAATTATCAAACAATGTAATTAATATCACATGCAAGCAAAATATTGCTGAAAATAATTGAATAATGACCAGAATAGTGTATTGATAGAGAAAGGCAAGTAGAGTTTAGAAGATGCCACAGCACTAGTGGTGTCATTGCTGGTGTCAGATGGATCTTGGCTGAAAGCAGAGAGAACATCAGAAGAATGCCTAATGGTGTTTTGTTGTTTTGTTTGTTTTTTTTTAATTGAAGCGGTTCCACTTTATTGTATAAAACAATATCCAAAAGTTGTTTTGATTTTTTAATAAATTTTTTATTTTTTATTATTAATTTTAATGAACATTTGGATTTCCATTAATTCATTGTTGCACTTTTCTCCCTGCCCACCCCTCCCCTCCAGTTCATTCTTCTCTTTGAAAAGTAAAAGACAAATCTTTCACTGTTATACAATCCCTACCCCCAGGTCTACTCCACTATGCAGCCTTCATTCTGGATTCATGTCGTGACAATGATACCTAATCATATTTACCTTTTAAACAGTTCTCTCTCTTATCTGTTTCAATGTAGTATACATAATTTATCCCATCTTTCTCAGTCTCCTGTCGCCCCAACCCCGATGTCAGTCCTGTTTTACATCAGTGGCACTATGCAGTATTCATCCTTTTGAGACAGATATTTCACTCAGCATAATGTCCTCGAGGGTCACCCATTTTGAATAATATTTCATGAGTTCCTTGTTTTTCAGTGCAGCGTAGTAGTCTATTGTGTGATTATACCACAGCTTCTCTATCCATTCGTTTGTTGATGAGTGTAGTTTTCTTTGTATAGGTTTTTTGTGTCTCTCGTTAGGGTCACTCCCAAGTATCTTCATTTGTGTTTGGCTATTGTAAATGGTGTTGCTTTCTTGGTTTCCTTCTCTGAGTTCTCTTTGTTACTGTAGAGGAATCTCGCGAATTTTTAGATATTGATCTTATATGCCACTTTATTAAATTGATCAACTAGCTCGAACAGATTTTTCTATTGAGTATTTAGGATTTTTGTGTACACTATAATATCATCTGCATCTAGCAAAACTTAAACATCTATTTGCTTATTTGGATGCTTTTTATTTCCTCCTCTTGTCATATTGTCCTAGCAAGCACGATATTGAAAAGAAGTGGTGAGAATGGGCATCCTTGGCTGGTCCCTGTTCACAAGGAAAATGCTTTTAGTCTTTCTCTATTGAGAATGATATTGGCTTTTGGTTTTGCATATATACTTTTCACTATGTTGAGGAAATTCCTTTCTATTTCAATTTTGCTGAGTGTCTTCATCAGGAAAGGGTGTTGGATTTTGTCAAAAGTCTTTTCTGCATCAATTAATAAGATCATATGGTTCTTGCTATTTGCTTTATTAAAATCATGAATTACATTGATTGCTATTCTTATAATGAACTGTCATTGCATGTCTGTTAGGAATCCCACTTGGTCATGATGATTTTTTTTTTATGTGTTTTTGGATGCTATTGGCTAGGATTTTATTAAGGATTTTTGTACCTGCATTCATGAGAGATATTGGTTTATTGTTTCCTTTCTTAGTAATATTTTTGCCTGGTTTTGGTATTAGGGTTATGCTTGCTTCATCGACAACTCTGGGAGTGTTTCTTCTTTTTCTATTTTTTGAAATACTTTAAGTAGAATTAGTACTAGATCTTCTCTGAATGTTTGATAGTATTCATCTGAAGCCATCTGATCCTGGACTTTCCTTATGGAGAAGCCTTTTTATGACCTGCTCAATGTTTTCTTTTGTAATGGATGTGTTAAAGTGTTCTACATCTGTGTGTGTCAATCTGATTAGGGCATGAGTTTCAAGGAATTTGTCCATTTCCTCTAGGTTTTTTAATTTATCAGAACATTTCAATATTTTCATGGTATACCAATATTATCAATGTCATTTCATTAGGTTCTGTTGTGAAGTCACCTCTGTCATTTCTTAATCAAGTCATCTCTGTCTTCTCTTTTTTTCTTTTGTTAGTTTGCCAGTGGTTTGTTAGTTTTATTGACCCTTTTGAAAACCAGCTCTTGGCTTATTGATGGTTTCAATTGTTTTTCTGTTTTCTCCCTCATTGATTTCAGCTCTTGTCCTTATAATTTATTTTCTTCTAGAGGCTGTAGAATTAGATTGTTGTGCTTTTTCGGTTTGTTGAAGGTGTTGAGTTATAGCATTGATTTTTCTTCTTTCTTCCTTTTTTTACATGTTTGCCCATTACTATGAACTGCACACTAATGACTGACTTAGCTGCATCCCCGAGGTTCTGGTATGTTGTATTTTCATTTTCTCTTGTTTCAAGAAACTTTTAAATTTCATTCTTTATTTCTTTTATAACCAAGTCATATTCTAGCTGAGAATTATTTAGTTTTCACATGGATGGTTTTGTAAGCTTTACCCTCATGTGGTTAATTTTTAGTATTATGACATTGTGATCTGAGAAGATACTTTGTATTATTTCAATGTGTTTTAATTTGTTGAGGCTTGCTTTGTGTCCTAATATGTGATCGATTCTGGAGAATGTACCATGTGCACCTGAGAAGAAAGCGAATTGAGTTTTAGTTGCGTCCAGTACCCTGAATACATCCACAAGGTCAAGTTGGCTGATTGCATAATTTAGTTCTTCCCCATCTTTGTTAAGTTTATTTTGAGTTGACTGATCCTTTGGTGACAATGGTGTATTAAAGTCTCCTACCACTATTGTGGTGCTGTCTATTTCTTTCCTCAATTTTGTTAACTATTGTTTTATATATTTTGCCAGTCTATATTTGCTGCATAAATGTTGTACCAAGGCTATGTCTTCTTGATCTATTGTGCCTTTAATCAGTATATAGTGCCTTTCCTTATCATTTACGGTAGTTTTTATTCTGAAGTCTATTTTATCAGAGACTAGTATTTGCCACTCCTGCTTTTTTTGTAGTTGCCATTTCCTTGGTTTATTTCCCCCCAGCTTTTGATGTTGGGTCTGTCTTTCTCTTCATTTCTTACATGTGTCTCTTATAGACAGTATATTGATGGGCTTTAAAAAAAATCCATTCTGCTACTCTTTTTCTTTTAATGGATGCATTTATTTCATTCACATTAAGTATGATTACTGTAATGCCAGTTTTTAGTGTTCCTATTTTGTTTCTTTTTTCTATTGTTTTTTTGTTACTATGGTCCATCTATCATCCTTTGGTGCCTCTGTGTGAAGGACATCACTTAAAACTTCTTGTACTTTTGGCCTTGTTTTCACAAATTTAGTTTTTTCTTTTTTATACAAAGGTTCTAATTTCGCCTTCATATTTGATGGAGAGCTTTACTAGGTACAGGATCTTTATCTGGCAATTGTTTCTTTCAACTTTGTGTATATGTTATCTCATTGTCTCCTATCTCACGTTTGCACTGAGAATCAGAACTTAATCTAATTGTTTCTTCTTTTAGGCAACGCTTTTTTTTATTGTGCTGCTTTTAGTATTCTATCCTTATCTTTTAATTTAGAGAATTTGACTATGATTATTATATGTCTTGATGTTTTAATTTTTGAGTCTAGTCTATTTGTCCTTGATATGTAGATTTTCTCATACTTCAAAATACTAGGGAAGTTTTCTTCTAGTACTTCTTCCACAATTTTCTCAGTGTCTTCCTTCTTGTATTCTGGAATTCTAGACATAAGTATGTTATTCCTATTGATGATGAATCCCACATGATACTAGTGTTTTCTTCGTTTTCTTTATGTCTCATCTCTGATTTTTCTTCTAGTATGTTTTCATGAAGGCTCTTGTGTCTTTCAGCTCGCTAACTCTGTTCTATCTCTTCAGTTTTACTTTTCTATCCCACCAGTGTGTTGGACACTTCTGTTATTTCTGTCTTAATATTCTGGATTGCATTTTCATGCTTTTCTGTTATTTCCAGTACTGTATTATTTCCTGTACCCCCTTTGTCTTGTGATAATTTTTTAAATTTTATTTTATTATTTGTGTGTGTGTGTGTACTGTCAAATTGGATCTGACTGGTACAGGAGGAGATTACCCCTCCTTCTTCAGCAGAGCATCTGGTGGATTCGAACCATGTACCTCTGGGATTGCAGTGCAGCTTCTTGCCGCTAGGCCACCAGAGCTCCCTTTGTGAATTTTTTTTTTAAGTTCTCGTTCCTCTTTATCTACACTATCACTTGTTTCTTCTTCATTTGCATCTTTTTTGTAGTTGTTAGAATAACTCCATATCAACATATTTCTTTTGATTCTCTCTATCTGGGGTATTAATTGGGTTTGCTTTTTAAGGAGAAAGGTTATTTTGTTTTTTCCATGATGACTGAGACACACTGCTGCTTTCTTGACATTATGTGAGTCTTTTCTTAGTAAATGTTAGATTGTACTATATAATGACCCAGGGTTGGCAATGTTTTGTGAGGAATCTGTATATTGGTGCTCTCCTTGGGAACAATAGTCAACCTGGAGGGGGATGACTGTTATCCTCCTGAAACCAAGGGTCCACCAGGCCTTTTCTGCTTGAGCTAGACAGAAGTTTTTAAGGCCAAAGTACCTGTAATATTGGTACTCATTGTGCTGGACAGCAGGGGTGGCAGGTAGGCAGTCTCCAGGGGTTGCGGCTGGGGGGGTCTCCAGGTGGCAGGGGCGGCAGTCTCATTCTCTGGGGTGGATTGTGGTCTGGGCCACACTGAAACTGTAGCCGCTCAACCTGGTACACAGTGGTTTTGTTGCTGGCCAGGGTGTGAGTGCACCTGAGCTGGGCCAAAACCTTTAGCAGACACAGGGGAAGCTGTGGCTGGAGGAGATATTCCTGTGCTGGCCATGCCACACAGGTCTTGGCATCCTGCAGCAAAACAATGGTAAGGTCCCTTGAGTGAAGTTTCCCTAATAGTATTTTATTGACTATGCAAAGGCATTTGATCATAAAACTAATGGATCATAACAAACTATAGCTACCATTGAGAAGAATGGGAATACTAGAAACTTAATTATGCTCATATAAAATCTCTACCTAAACTAAGAAGCTGTTGTCAGAAGAACAAGGGAATACTGCATGGTTTAAAATCAAGAAAGGTTTTTCTATCCATTCATTTGTTGACAGGCACTTGAGTTGTTTCCATCTCTTTGCTATTGCGAATAATACAGCAATAAACATGGATGTGCATACATCTGTTTCAATGGAAGTTCTGGTTTCTTTAGGTTATTCTTCCAGCAGTGGACTTGCTGGGTCAAATAGTATTTATATTTCCAGCTTTTTGAGAAAGTGCCAGACTACCTTCCATAGTGGTTGCACCATCTTACACTCCCATCAGTGGTGAATACGGGTTCCAATCTCTCCATAACCTTGCCAGCATTTGTTGTTTACTGCTCTGTTGAACTTTGATATCGTTGCTGGAGTGAGATGATATCTCATAGTTCTTTTTATTTACATCATTCTGAGGCTAGTGATCTTGATCATTTCTTCATGTGTTTGTTTGCCATCTAAATGTCTTCTTTGGGGAAGTGTCTATTTGTCAAATAGAAAAAAAGAGTTGAGGGCAAGAGAGAGAAAAAAAGAAGCTGGTCCCAAGAAACAAACAGGCCTTTATTTCATGGTCTGAGAGGCACGCCAAGTGACCAAGTGTGGAGCAGGTGAAAATGGTGTGAGGGCAGTCAAGGACAGAATTTAGGGCTGTTAATTAACTTGGGTTAGGGCTTTTGTGATTAGGCCTAGAACCTTATCAGACTCCATTATCTGGTCTAGTCTTTGGTCTGGTCACCTTTGACATTATCGGGTTTCTTCTGGGAGCGATCCGGCCTAAGAGCAACTCTGACATTCTTCCTTGACTATTCATATTTTGTTAGCATAAAAACTATGGCATATCCACACAATGGAATACTACACAGCACTTAAAAATAATGAACTAATAAAACATTACACAACATGGGTGACCCTGGAGGACATTATGCTGAGTGAAAGCTCTCACACATAAAAGGACAAATACTGCATAATACCACTGTTATAAAGCAGGACTGACATGGGGAGTTGATAGGAGATAGGGAAGGAGTGCGTAGATAATCAACACTGCATTGGAAGAGATGAAGGAAAGAAGTGTTTAAAAGGAATATATGATTAGGCATTATATGTATGACAATAATCCAGAATAAGAGGTACATTGCAAAGTGAATTGGGGGAGGGGCAGGAGAGGGAGGAAATTATGCAATAGTGAATGAATATATTAAAAAAAAGTGAACCGGGGGGAAGGAGGGAAATGTACAATGAGTAAATTAAAATCCAACTTTCCTGTAAACTTTTGTAAAAAATCGTAATTGAAATAAAAAACCATAAAATCAAGAAAGGTGTGTAGCAGGGCTGTATCCTTTCTCCATACCCATTCAATCTGTATGTTGAGCAAATTATTTGAGAAGCTAGACTTTATGAAGAATGTGGCATCAGGTTTGAGGGGAGACACATTAACCACTTCTCTTATGCAGAAAACACAACCTTGCATGCTGAAAATGGGGAGGACTTGAGGTCTTGCTTCAGAAGATAAAAGAAGACAGCCTTCAATATGAATTACTTCTCAATATCAAGAAGACAAAAATCCTCACTACTGAGATGCTAAGCAATGTCATGACAGATGGAGAAAGGTAGAAATTATCAATGTTTTAATATTCCTTGGATTCACAATCAACACTTCTTTTACCAGCAGTTAGATACACACTAGTGATAGGGTGGTATTAATAAATTCAGAGAAGCTCAATATCAGCAGTGAAAACCAGGCCAGGTGCTGATTGTGAAAAAGATCACCAACTACTCATATGCAAGTTCAAGCTGAGTTGAGGAAAATTAAATCAAGTCCACGGGAACAAAGATTTGACCTTAAGTCTGTCCCACTCAAATTTCAAAATCATCTCAGGAACAGGTTTGAGGCCTTGAGTACCAGTGAGCGTAGACCAAATGAGCTCTGGGAGGATATCAAGAAAATCGTCCATGAAAAATGCAAAACATCATTACAAAGGCTGAAGAAGAAGAAAAGACCACGATGGATGCCAGATGAGACTCTGAGTATTGCATTAGAGCGCTGAGAAGCCAAAGCTAAAGGAAGAAATCAAGAAATGAAAGAGCTGAACAGAAAATTTCAAAAGGCAGCTCGGGACGACAAAGTAACATACTATAATGAAATGTGCAGAGAGCTGGAGTTAGAAAATCAAAAAGGCAGGACTCGCTCAGCGTTTCTTAAGCTGAAGGAGTTGCAAAACAAATTCAAGCCACGGGTGACAATACTTAAAGATAGTTTGGGTAGAATGTTGAATGATCCAGGAAGTATCAAAAGAAGATGTAAGGAGTCACAGAGTCACTGTATCAGAAGGAATTGGCTGACACCGAGGAATTTAATGAAATAACATGTGAGCAAGAGCCTATGGTGATGAAGGAGGAAGTTCAAGTTGCTTTGAAGGAATTGGCAAAAAACAAGGCTCCAGGAGTTGACAGCATACCAATTGATTTATTTCACCAAACAGATGCTGCCCTGGATGTGCTCACTAAGTTGTGCCAGGAAATCTGGAGGACAGCTGGCTTGCCAACTGACTGGAAGAGATCGATATTTGTTCCCATTCCAAAGAAAGGTGACCCACAGAGTGTGGAAATTAGCAAATAGTATCACTGATATCACATGCAAGCAAGATTCTGCTGAAAATGATCCAAAAACTTTTGGAACAATATGTCAACAGAGAACTAACTGCCAGATGTGCAGGCTGGATTTAGAAGAGGTCTTGGTATTAGGGATATTATAGCTAATGTTAGATGGATCTTGGTAGAAAGCAGAGAATACCAGAAGAATGTGTATCTGTGCTTCATTAACTATGCACAGGCTTTTGACTGTGTGGATCACAACAAGCTGTGGCTGACTCTGAGAAGAATGGAAATCCCAGAACATTTGATTGTGCTAATGCGAAACCTGTACTTGGGCCAAGAGACAGTTGTCAGAACAGAGCAGGGAGACACTGGATGGCTCAAAATCAAGAAAGGG
>NW_006399918.1:6804423-6805376 GCF_000299155.1 Elephantulus edwardii | reverse complement strand
GCTGTGGTGCTGGAGAAGAGTGTTGAATATACCATGGACTGCTAGGAGAACAAACAGGTTTGTCCTGAAGAGGGTGAAGCCAGAATGCTCCTTGGGGTTAAGGATTCTGAAGCTTCGTCTGACATACTTTGGGCATGTTGCAAGGAGGTCCTTGGAGAGGAACATCATGTTTGGGAGAGTGGAGGGACGGCGCAGGAGAGGAAGACCCTCGATGAGATTGATAGATTCTGTGAGTGGAGTATTGGGAATGAGTGTGTTTGAGAAGACGAGGTTGGCACAGTATAGAACGACGTTTAGGGCTCTTGTACACAGGGTTGCTATGATTCGCAAGCGACTCGATGGCACATAACAACAACAACATCAGCATTGGGAAAAGAGGAGAGGTGAGAGGGCTTGAAAGGACATCCAAGAATCGGAAGGTGTGTTCAAAAATGAAGTAGGACAATACTGTGGATAATTAAAAATAAAATGTAGAAATTAAAACGTACTCTTAGTGGTTCGATGGCATATGTGATTGTATTGCGGTTGGTACTCAGTGTTGTGGCTGCAGCAACCTCACTTGGAATAGAATCAGGGCAGTCTGTCTTTGGCAGCAAGTCAGGACATGATTTGAAATGTCTTTTGGTTTCACTTTTAATTCTTATGCTAACTGCGCCCCTTTGTGGCAAAAGAGCAGTGGCTCCCGAGAATGGATCAGTCTGGAGAAAGTAAAGAAAGAAACCTTTAAGTGAAACCATTTGGAAGCTGGTCTCACCAAACACCCAACTTGCCCTAAGGTAGGAGCAGGCCCAGAACCTATTCCCCAAAGTCACTGCCTAATCTCATGCAGTCCCTCTGTATCTTCTATTAAGGTACTGATGAGGCCATAGCTATTTTTCTGGTTGAGATATCAAATGCCACTGGGACCTTTCTAAATGAAATGACAGCAATCTCTTTTTTAAAAAGAATTAATA
>NW_006399918.1:6798194-6803157 GCF_000299155.1 Elephantulus edwardii | reverse complement strand
TCTGAGGCTCCGTCTAACATACTTTGGACATGTTGTAAGGGGAGACCGGTCGTTGGAGAAGGACATCATGCTTGGGAGGGTGGAGGGACAGTGAAGGAGAGGAAGGCCCTCTATGAGGTGGATTGATTCAGTAACTGGGGTAATCGAGATGGGAGTGTCAGAGACAGTGCGATTGGCACAGGACAGAGCAGAGTTTAGGGCTGTTGTACATAGGGTCACCATGAGCCACAAGCGACTCGATGACACATAACAACAACAACAACAACAACAACATCCACTCTTAGCCTATTCTCCCCCAAAACCCTCATGTCAGACCTGCTTTATAACAGTGGTTCTATGCAGTATTTGTCCTTTAGTGACTGAGAATGAGGTTCTTTGTCATTCTTTAGGCACGATCTGAGAGGACATGATTCCAAAGATTTTATCTTCACGGTACCTTTAGATCAGAATAGCCAAATAGGATTTTATTACTTTCTGCACTCTATATCCACTTCTTCCTTTCTGCCTTTTCAGGACCATTTTCCATCCTGTGCCAACATTTTCCCTCGCTGCCATCCATGGTGCAAACTGACCCAGGTTTTCACCAGCGATCTGAAACATCCCATCCTGTGCCATCCTCTCAATCTCTGACATACTCTAGCCCAGTGTTGCAGTCTCCATGTCAGTCCGCCTAGTTGAGTCTTCCACTCCTTTGCTGACCCTCAACGTTTCCAAGCATTATGGTCCTCTCCAAGGAATAGCCTCTCCTAGCAACATGCCCAAAGTATGTGAGATGAAGCTTTATCATCTTTGCTTCCAAGGACCACTCTGGCTGCACCTTCTCCAAGACATATTTATGTGTTCTTTTGCAGTCCATGGGATATTCAACATTCTTCTCCAACATCACATTTCAAAGGCTTCAATTCATTTTCTGTCATCCTTGTTCACTGTACTACTTTCAGAAGCATAGCAAATGATTGGAACAAACCATGGTCTGAATCAGGCATAACTTAGTTCTTAAACTAACATCACTGCTTCTCGACAATTTGGAGAGGTCTTTGCAGACTTTTCCAGTACAATACATCTCCTTAGGGGGTCACGAAATTTTAAAATACTAAAATATCATAAAAGGAGTGTGGCTAAAGTGCTACAATGAATGAATGGAAACCCAAAATATCTCTAAATGTTCATTAACATTAATAAAATTAAAAAAAGATTCTAATCAATGTAAAAAAAATAGAGTGTGGCTATTATTGCTCCTTTTGTGCCCAAGCATCAAAACTGTGATGTGGCTGGTGCATATCTCTTTATCAAGACTTTCTTCTAATTCTACATCCTGAACCTTCTTCATCTGCCTCCTTTTGCTTCTCCTTCTTGTAAGACTTGAAACCATTCAATTAATTCTAGGAAGTTTGGTAAAGACTGTTTTGTGCTTAGATGAGAGGGAAAGCCCCAAAGGCTTTAACCTGAGCCATATATTCTGTTCTAGTTTTCTAGAATTTTCTCCCCTCTACTATATGGTCTATCAATAATAGATTTTGATTACTTTCACTTTATCATTTTTGTGTACATAGATTCCTCAGGAACACCACTAAAACTATTTGAGCCTCTGATAAAATACTACCATTTAGTACCCTACCTCTACCATTAAAGGAAAAAAAATCATATAAATTATATTAAAAATACTGTTGGTAGCTTAGTGCATAAAAAGCTGTGCTGCCAACCCAAAGGCACAGTTTGAATCCACCGGATGCTCTACAGAGAAAGATGGTCAATCTTCTCCCATTTGATTTATAAGCTCTTAGACCCCACTGTAGAGTCAGCTGTGAGTTGGTTCTGACTCTTGTAGAGTTCAATTTGGAAGTAATGGAGGCTATTACTTATAATGCTATTTCTGGATTTAAAAAATTTTGACCACTCAGCCAACCCAAATCTACTGCTATGATTCTGAGACAACCTGCTATGGGATTTCTAAGACTGGAAGGGTTTGGGTTTTTTTTTTTACTTTTTATTGTATTATTTTTGCATGTACCGTCAAATCAGATCTGACTGGTACAGGAGGAGATTACCCCCTCCTTCTCCAGCAGAGCATCTGGTGGATTTGAACTGCATACCTCTGGGATTGCAGTGCAGCATCTTGCCACTAGGCCACCAGAGCTCCCTTTGTTTTGTTTTTTAATGTCTTCTCCTCATCTGAGATGGTAGAGTTTTGAAACTTTAGGGCATGCTGGAAAAGGAGAGGGAAGCAAGGGAAAATGTATGAAAAGTGAAGGAGAGCGTGAACTGGCTGGAACTGGTAGCATGAGTAGATAACTGATGTAAAGGATTGGAATCAGTGTCAGGATCTCACTACCTCTAACTTGAAGAGAAACTGGTGCAATTCCTCACGATCTAAACACAGAGCTGGCCACAAGTAGGCTGAGCCACAGGAAGGCTCAGGAGAGGATGAGCAGCTCTTGGCTTGGCTGCTGCCTGATGTGAGTTCTACTCTGTTCTGGAGGGTCTTGATGAGTCAGAATCAACTCAATGACAGTGGATTTTACCTTTTCTTGTCCCTCCTCTGATTTGCTCTTTGTACAGTCTATTTGGCATTTAGACATGACTGTACAATGAGGAGTTCATCCTGAGAGAAAGGAATGTAAGCATTCTCTCAAGAGGTAAACTGGGATGTGCTTCAGTGGTATCTAAACCTGTGGACCAGAGGCTTGCTAACTTCGGGGAAACTGGACTGATTATGATGTCTACTCATCTACTCATCCCTGTCCAGTTTATTCTTTGAATAATAAATGCCTATTATGTGCACCATTAGAAAAGTTTGGTGTATGTCCTTTTCCAAACAGTGGTTCCCTGAGAACATGCGAATATTGAGATTGCACTATTAGATTGTGCTTTAAACATGGCCATAACAAAAGTATTCAGGTAAAAAAGAAGCTGCCATGGAAGAATGAATACACAAATAGAACTTGGGAAATTTTTTTATTCTGATAGAAAATTTTATACAGGATCTGAGAGAACTTTGAGAAAGTTTTAGAGTGAGGTAAGACCTTACTATTCTTTTTTAAATTTAAAATAAAATTTTTATTTTATACTGGTTTACTTACAAAGTTTGTGTACACTGTTTCCTCCTAAATTTTTCTTTATATTTTTTTACATGTAAAGTTCATCAAGTTCATATACATTGTTTTTCACACCGGATTTTCCCCCTTTCCTTTGCCTACCCCTCCTCCCACCCATAAAATTGTGTGACCCTAAAATTACTCCCCATCCTCATCTTTATGCTCCCTCTTGATCCCCTTGGATCCCCATACACATTCAACAATAATGATCTTATACAGTATTTGTCTTTATGGGACTGAGTTAATTCATCTAATGTAATGTTCTCCAATCCTTCCCAAGTTAGGTAGTAATTTACAAAATCATTGCTCCTGCGTGCTGTGTAGTATTCCATTGTGTGAATGTACCATAATTTCTCAATCCATTTGATTGTGGTTGAGCATATGGGTTGTTTCTGTGTTCTTGCTATGGTGAATTGGTGTACAAGTCCCTATGCGTGAGTTCTCATTTTCTCGGGATATATTCCAGGCAATGGAAAAGCTGGGTCATATGGAATCTTTATGTTCAGCTTTTTGAGGAAACACTGAGGCTGAAAATCTTAACAGAAGAAGACTACTTCATCTTTTTCTTGAGGCTTAGTTGGTGATTTTGAACCACTGACTTTTCAGTTAACAGCCCAACATATAATGAATGTACTAAATTTAAGTTTTACTAAGAATACTTAGTAAACAACAAAAGTTGTTGTTTTGTGCCAGCGAGTCAGAACCAATTCATAACTGATACTCCAGTGGGTTTTCAGAGGCAGTAAATCACATAGGAAGAGATGGCTCACCTTGCTTCTGGGGAGCAGGTGGTGGATTTGGACGATGTGCCTTTCTTGGGGTTGGCTTATCCACTAGGCCACCAGAGCTTGCTAATAATACTGATGATACAGTAATTTTAACCTGGAAATTAATATTTACATATAGTAAAAGCTGTCCATCTAATAATATTTAATACTTTAGTGACATCAATTTCATCCAAAATGGTATATAATCATTACCATTATTTTATTCTAAAATTCTTCATCATCCTAAACAGAAGGTTTATACTCCTTAAGCAATAACTTTGCATCCATCTCTCTCTTCAGCTTTTGGTAAACACTAATTTACTCTCCATTTTTATACATTTGCCTACTGTATTGTGAACTTAGGTGTACACATCTCTGTTCCTGTGTCAGTTCTAAATTCCTTGGGATATATTCTAGGAGTGCAAGAGCTGGGTCATATGGGATATTTATGCTCAGTTCTTTGAAGAAATGCCAAACTGGCTTCCAGAATGTTGTTGTTATTAAGTGCCATCGAGTTGTTGGCGACTCATAGCGACCCTGTGAATCAAAGTTCTCGACACTTGCGTGCGTGACTTTCATCCTTTCTCCAGGTTCATAGGGTTTCCGGAGGCAAGCTATTTATGGGAGTGGATTTTACAATCCCACCAATAAATAGCGTATGAAAAATCCAGTCTCTCCACATCTCCTCCAACATTTATTGCCTACTGTCTGGAACAGAACCATTTTTCATGATAAAGTTAACAACTTCCTTTATTGGGGGGAAAATTAGAGTTCTTGACAAAATGCTTAAGCAATCTTTTGAAGTAATGTTCTGGGATTCAGACCCATTTTGGGAAATGGTTTCTCCCTCCCCAGGCTGACTGTCAGTTAGCTGTTCAGCTAGTTTAAACCATACTCCTCGGGCCATCCACTCAGTAATTTTTTCCTAAATAGTCTCTTTTTTCTACAAAAGATGCTTATTGAAAAGAAACTCATGCTGGCTACCTTGTATTGCTTTTTCCTCTCTGTAAAAACTGTGTGTGGGCAGTGTCTACTCTCCTCTAATTTTACAAGAGGTAAAAGAGGTACAAGAGGTAAAGAGACTCAAAATCAATAGCCCAT
>NW_006399918.1:6788286-6791509 GCF_000299155.1 Elephantulus edwardii | reverse complement strand
AAAATATTCTTCCCAAAGCATCCTTAAGTATTCCAACTCAAAGCTTGAATTTGTTCTTCAGTTCCTTGAGGCCATAGTCTTCCCAATTACTTGCTACACATCAGAGAGCTGGACAATGACTAAGGATGACAGAACATTCCATGGACTGCCAAGAGAACTGTCTTGAAGAGGATGACACCAAATTCCTCCTTGTGTGCAAGGATTTTGAAGTTCTGTCTCACATTCTTTGGACATATTGCCAGGAGGGATCGGTCCTTTGAGAAGGACATCAAGCTTGGAAGGATGGAGAGATAACACAAGAGAGGATTAAGTTCAGTCTTTGCTGTGTGATTGTTTAGCCTTTACTCATAACCCTTTGTTTCTTTGCTTTTTAACCCCAATAAGGAATCTGTGGTGTCTCCAAGTCTTTCTGCAACAATCTTTCTAACTGGACTGATGCTTTAATCTAGGCTATAATGGGCAGATTAAAGGAACTTTAAATATTTTTTGAGAAGAATCTGCCACTGTGAAAAACAGATTTAAAATATATTTCCTATTTGTATCAAGTTTATAATTTACACTAGTAAGTTTTCCTTGAAAATCACAATGGGTATATACTTACTAGAGAATCACTGTACACTGAACAGTGTAGTTTAATGAACCTTATCTGACAAAAACTTTTACAAAGTCTTAGAGAGGTCTGAGTTTTCATTCAGTAGCTAATTTTACTATGTTTAAGTCTTATTCAGTATAGGATGAGATGGGTAGGGCTTCCATTTAAGTCTCATTATTTGAGAGGGAGGGACTAGGGAACAGATGGTGTGTTCTACAATGAAAAAGAAATTAATGTTATCTAGTGTTTGTGTAATGTTATGGTTACAAAAAGCTATATATAATCCATTTTGCTTTTTCCTCACTACAGGCTCAGGGGATTGTAGAAGTAGTCAGACCTCTTCATCTAATTTAACAAAGGGGAGGAGAGAGAAACACCATTATCATTAACTGGGGTGGAAATAGTGTTTCTCTCTCCTCCCCTTTGTTACATTAGATAGGCAGAAAAACAAAGATTCTCATCAAATGGCAGGATCGTGACAGACAGATTGAGATTATTAACTATATCAACTTTCTCAGATCAATACTCTTAGCACTAGCAGTCAGGAAATCAAAAGACAGATTGCATTAGGAAAATCTGCTGTCAGGGACCTAGCTAGAGTACTAAACAACAATGACAGTCTAGAAATTTAGGTGCACCTGACCCAAGTCATAGTCTTTGAAATTGCTTGCTGCACATAAGGGAGCTGGACAGTGAGTAAGGATGATAGAAGAAGAAGTGATGCCTTTGAACTGTGTTGCTGGAGAAGAGAATTGAACATTCCATGAACTGCTGAGAGAACAAACAGAAATGTCATGGAGAGGGTAAAACTGAGCTGCTCCTTGGAGGCAAGGATTTTGAAGCTCAATCTCATATGTTCTGGGCATGTTGCCAGGAGGGATTGGTCCTTGGTGAAGGACATATTTTGCTTGGAAGGGTGGAGAGAAAGTGCAAGAGAGGAAGACCCTGGATGTAACAATTTGGTACAATAACTGGGGTAGTGGTGTAGGTGTGTCAGAGACAGTGAAATTGGCTCAAGACTGAGAAGGGTTTAGAGCTATTGTACATAGGGTAGCTATGACTTGCAGGTGAATTGATGGCACATAACAACAACAACAACAACAACAACAACCAACTTTAATCTCTTTTTCATCCATCATGGTGCTGCCAATTGGCCTAGTGGTGAGAATCTTTGTCTTCTTGATGTTGAGCTTCAATCCATATTGAACACTATAGTCCTTGGTATGCCTTTTTCAAAACCTGCTGACCAAATAAATATTTCTAGTAATCTCCATCCATTGTGGCATCAATTTTCCTGTGAGTTCTAGAGAGTTCTCAGCACAAACCCCAGATTTAAAGCATCCATTCTGCCCTTGGCTTTTCATTATTAGTGATAGAGTTCACCTTAATTTCCTTTATATATCAGAAGATATTTTCTCAACTAGATGGTGCTTGACTATCACTGCTAAACACTCTAAAAGTAGAAGTTTTGGGCAGAGTGTGGAAAAAAAATGTGGAATAAAATCCAAATATTAAAAGTGCCAGATTTCCTGGTCTCCTAGAGACTACTGTAAACCCTGAGACTGTGGTCCTTATTCTCCCTTTTGTTGCTGGAACGGAATTCTCCCCTGTGGCTCAGTATTCATCCAAACAGTGGAAAGTCCTATAAGATGAACAATAGCATCAGGACTATATTTTTAAGTGATACCTTTGCTTTCTAATACTTTCAAGAGGTCTTTTGTAGCAGATTTTCCCAATGACATGAGTCATTTACTTTCTTGTCTGCTGTCTCCATGGGCATTGGACATGGATCCAAGTAAAATCAATTTGTGCTGAAATGTGACATTAGTTAAACAAGGACTCCTAAATATACTTAGCAATATTTTTGTTAACTATGAAGAAGAAGAATCAATGCCTTCATGTTGTAGTGCTTGAGAAGAGTCTTGAACATACCATGGACTGCCAAGAAAACAAGCAAGTCTGTCTTGGAGAGGGTAAAATCAAGTTTCTCCTTGGAAGCTAGGATTTTGAAGCTCCATGTCATATACTTTGTTTATGTGGCCAAGAATGACTGATCCTTAGAGAAGGACATCATGCTCAGGAGGGTTGAGGGATGGCACAGGAAAGGAAGACCCTGGAGGAGATGGATTGATACAGTAACCGGGGTAATTGGGGTTTGTGTGGGAATTGATAAGACTGCCTCAGGACTGGGCAGGCTTCAGAGCTGCTGTACATAGGGTCACTATGGATTGTAGGTGACTGGACCACACATAACAAAAATATATTTTTAGGTACAACTTGTCATATTTGTTCTTTTCCTTCTTGTTCCTGAACATGCAGATCATAAAAGTCTCATTTAGCATAATTTGAATTGGGTGAGGCTTCCCTTTAAGTCCTATATTTGGAAAGCAGACACTAGAGAACAGATGGTATGTTCAACAGTTCCAAAGAAATGAAGGTTATCTAGTGCTTGTGCAATATCTTATTATTTACAAATATACAGAACTCATCACATTATTTCTTTATAACAGCCCTTTGAGGTGAAGGGTTGTCAGACCTCCTCATCAAACTTAACAATGATGAAGAGAGTATCATCAGTATTTGCCCAAGGCTGATTGTATCTTTAAGTTTTTATTATTATTATTTTTTAGA
>NW_006399918.1:6786095-6786632 GCF_000299155.1 Elephantulus edwardii | reverse complement strand
CATTTATCTGCAATCTTAAAATGATTTTTACTGTCTAAGTAACTCAATGCGTTTATGTCAACTACTTCTATTACAGAAATTCTCTTTTGTCTCTCACCTTTTTAAAAAATTAATTTTAATGAACATTTACAGAGACTTTGTTAATTGTTCATTCATTGTTGCATTTTTCTCCCTGTCCACTCCTCCCCTCCACCCCCAGTTTGCCTTCTCTTTGAAAAGTAATATTCTTTCATTGGTATACAATCCCCTCCCCCCAAGTACAATCCACTATGCAACCTTCATTCTGGACTCTTGTCATGACCATAAGACCCAATCATATATCTCTTTTAAACAGTTCTCTCCCTCATCTTTTTGTCAATGCAATATACATAATTTATCCAGTCTTTCTTAGTTTCACCCCAATCCTGATGTCAGTCCCATTCTACAACAGTGTCACTATGCAGTATTTGTCCTTTTGTGACTGAGATATTTCACTCAATATAATGTCCTCCAGGGCCATCCATTTTGAATATTATTTCATGAGTTCCTTGTTTTTCA
>NW_006399918.1:6784641-6785995 GCF_000299155.1 Elephantulus edwardii | reverse complement strand
CAGCCTTCCATAGCGGTTGCACCATTTTACACTCCCAACAATGAATAAGGGTTCCAGTTTCTCTGCAACCTCGCCAGCAGTTGATGTTTGCTGCTCTATTAAATTTTGCTATTCTTGCTCGGGTGAGATGATATCTCATAGTTGTTTATTATTATTATTTTTAACCAGTTCTGACACAACCTGCTCCTCTTATGCCACTTTAGTTTTGTTGGACTTGGGAATTCCTTGCAATATCTATACAGAACTCAAAGGCCTACTCAAAATTATGGTGTTTGAGTAAAACCAAATTACACTCAGGGCCACTGAGTCAATTTCTAGTCATAATAGCCCTCCACTGGGGTTTGAATTTAAGCTATGGGGAGGAGATTGTTCATCTTTTCCTGATGGAGCAATGGATGTATTTGGACTTCTGATCTTTTTTATTAGCTGCTTAACGTATGCCACCAAAGCTCCTGCAAATGATGTATTACATTAGGCCCGTTTGCTGCCTAAGGACTTCTTTAAAGTGCTAAAGAGCAAATATGTCGTTCCAAAGACTAGATGACTTGATGGCACTTAACAACAACAACAAGAGATCTCAGTTGGCCTAGTGGACAGAAAGTAATGCTACCAAGCCAAAGGTGGATGATTTTAACCTGTGGCCCTCAGGCCTGGTTTTTAATTTTTTTTGGTCAAGCATTCTTCTTCTTTTTTAAAAAAAAATATCATTCTGTTTATTACAAATATTTAGTATTGGCTTCCCATATTTCCCTGTTTTTGTTTTTATCATAATTATGTTATCATCTAGATGAGCATCCTTTATATACAAACAAATTAAACATAATAAACTCAAAGAAATACTTTCAAAAATTTCCACATGATAGGGGAGCTCTGGTGGCCCCGTGGCAAGAAGTTGCATTGCAATCCCAGAGGCGCACAGTTCGAATCCACCAGATGCTCTGCCGGGGAAGGAGGGACAATCTCCTCCTGTACCAGTCAGATCTGATTTGACGGTACATACACACACAAATAATTAAAAAAACCCCTCCATATGATCAGAAGGATTCAGGTTGGATATTCCTTGAAAGTCTGTTTTAATTGTCCCATTGCCACAGTGCTTGTCAAAACCAGTTCTGATTGATCTCCTTTGTCAATGTGTCCTTTACCATTCCCTATCACTCCTCCCTGAGAGAGACTTCACCCTGATTCATAAGGAAAAGGAGATGGAGTATTCTCTTAGCTACTTCCGGCTGAAAAGGGATGTTGTAGGTTTCAGGGTGAAGATCTTCTCTGACTACTCTAAAGGGCCCCTTTGGCAATAGGAAACATGTAGACTATTGTGGAGATTGATTTTGGAATTTAGATGCACTGTTAT
>NW_006399918.1:6781812-6783607 GCF_000299155.1 Elephantulus edwardii | reverse complement strand
TTCATCTCACATACTTTGGGCACATTGCTATGAGCAACTATTTCTTTGAAAGGGGTATCATGCATGGAAAGGTGGAGGGTCAGCAAAAGAGGAAGACCCTTAATGAGATGATTTTACATATTGACTACAGCAATGGGCTCGAGTGTGTCAGAGATAATGAAAATGACACAGGATAGGACAGGGTTCAGAGCTGCTGTTCCTAGGGTTGCTGTGAGTCATACATGGCTCGACAATACCTAACAACAATACACATCACCAGGAGTTCTGGTGGCCTAGTGAGTAGGTGCAAGTGTTCTAGTGGCATAGTGGAATTGTACTACCTATTCAAAGGCACATAATTTCAATTCACCGGTTGCTGTGTAGCAGAAAGATGATCAGTCTCCTGTGCAATTTGCAGCCTCCTAAAACCCAATAAAGGATCAGCTGTGAGTCAGTTCTGACTGGATGACATAGAATGAGAATGAGAGAGAATAAACATTATGGTCCTTGACTCATAAATAATAAAATGTATATTTTTAAATGACGGATAGTCTCATACGTAACCATTTCAATTATTGATTTCAACTTCACATACTGTGAGTGTGTTATCAGGAGAGTTGAGTTGTTGTTGCTGTTAAGTGCCATGAAGTCACTTGCAACTCATAGCAACCCTATGTACAATAGATCTGAATTGTGCTCCATCCTGTGCCAGCCTCATAATTTCCAACACCCCACTCCCATTACCCCAGTCACTGAGTCAATCCATCTCACCCAGGGTCTTCCTTTCTTATGCTGTTCCTCCATCCTCCCAGGCATAATGTCCCTCTCCAAGGACTGGTCCCTCCTGGCAACAAGCCCAAAGTATGTCAGAGGGATCTTCAGAATCCTTGCCTCCAAGGAACAGCCTGGTTTCACCCTTTTCAGGATGAACCTGTTTGCTCTCCTTGCAGTCCATAGTATATTTAATACTCTTCTCTAGCACCACATCTCAAAGGCATCAATTCTCCTTCTATCATCCCTAGTCATTGTCCAGCTTTCTGATGCATAGCAAGTAATTGCAAAGACTATGGCCTGGATCCTTAGTCTTCAGATTGACATCATTGCTCCTCAGAACTTTGGAGAGGTCCCCAACAGTAGATGCAAATGCAATTTACCTGGTCTGCTGGTACCAAGAGTGTTGATTGTGGAGCCAATCAAGCTGAAACTGTTAACAATCTCTATCTCTTTATCATCTTCCTCTTCAGTTGTGGCAAGCAAGCTTGTGCCATCTGCATAACAAAGGTTGTTGATGAGTCTTCCTCCAATCCTCATGCCACATTCCTCCTCATAGAGTCCAGCCTCTTGGATGATCTGTTCTGCATATAGATAGGAAAGGTATGGAGATAGGATGCATCCCTGGCATACATCTTTTCTGATTTTGAACCATGCAGTGTTTCCTTGTTCTATTCTGATGACTGCCTTCTGGTTAAAGTATATATTTCACATAAGCACAATCAATTATTCTGGGATTTCCATTCTTCTCAGAGTCAGTCACAGTTTGGGGTGAGCCACACCCTTTGCATAGGCAATGAAACACAGATAGACATTCCTCTGGTGTTCTCTGCTTTAAGCCAAGATCCATCTAACATTAGCTGTAACACCCCTAGTCCCACAGCCTCTTTTAAACCCAGCCTGCACATCTGGCAGTTCTCTGTTGATGGGCTGTGCCAGTTGTTTAGGTATAATTTTCAGCACGGTCTTGCTTATGTGTGATATTCATGATATTGTTTGACAATTTCTGCATTCTTTTTAAAAAAATTTTTATTACTTTTTTTTT
>NW_006399918.1:6764746-6780887 GCF_000299155.1 Elephantulus edwardii | reverse complement strand
GCTTTGGAGAATTGAGTACAATTAATAAATTAAAGACATTAGCTTTTTCTTAATGTAACTGATGCAACTTACCAAGGGTATGCCAGTAGATATACTCATTTGGCATTAATAGTACTAAAATATCTCTTGTTTTCATTTCTTCCATTGTTGGGTGACAATCCCAAGAATGTGCTTCCTGTGTGTTTACAAACAAGTCAGTGTACACTCAACCACTGCAGTTCCTTCAAGCACTGTCAACTGCTGAAGCCCATGGTGATCACTGATCTACACATTGTCCTCCCAGATAACTTTGATTCTAG
The DNA here is from genome assembly GCF_000299155.1 of Elephantulus edwardii. NCBI lineage: Eukaryota > Metazoa > Chordata > Mammalia > Macroscelidea > Macroscelididae > Elephantulus > Elephantulus edwardii. Next base: position 6,780,588 of record NW_006399918.1, on the reverse strand, counting down.
GTATCCTTTCTGAGAATAGGACACAATCTTCAGGGTTCAGGGTATGACATCATCTCACTCTCAGACCTCTTTGTTCAATGCCCCATCCTGTTGCGATCCAAAGTAAGAAAGTCATCCATGTTGTTAGAGAAACACCTCCCTCCTTCTATGATGAATACCAAAAAAAAAAAGAAAAGCTTTCTCTCTACATTACAGTGCCCTCATAAACCTAATCTTTTTATAAGCCACCATGAACATGGATCAGTCTGCTAATAATGCAGATCAAGAGCATGGAATAAAAAAAAGACTCTCGAAAGACGTAGGCTGTGCAAACATGACGCTTGAACCACCAGGAAAGGAATGATCCATTTCTGTATCCATTAGAATTTGTAGTTGGAAATCAAGGACTTTGGGAGAGAAATGAGGCTAGAGAGTGAATGACTGAATTTTCGCACATTCAACCATTTATTCACAGCAAACATCTTTTTGTAAGAATCATAGGTTGTGTCTATACACATGGACTTTACCTGATGGACTGCACAGGAATCAGACTGACTACATCTGTGGAAAGAATCAATATCAGCAGTCACAACCAGACCAGGTCAATAAGAGAAATGCAAATTAAAAGCACCATGTGATACCATCTCACACTCATTGTTGCTGCTGTTATTAGGTGCTGTCAAGTCAAGTATAACTCTATGAACAAAAGCAACCCTGTGAACAAAAGATCTGGACCCTGTTCTATCCCGTGTCATCCTCACACTTCCTGACACACCGAAGGGCCCGTTGCGCAGTCACTGTGTCAATCTATCTAGCTGAGGGTCTTCCTCTCCTTTGCCAATGCTCCACCCTTCCGAGCATCATGTCCTTCTCCAAGGAATAGCACCTCCTGGCAACATGTCCAAAGTGTGTGAGATGAAGTCTCATCATTCTTGCCTCCAGAGAACACTCTGTCTGCACCCTCTCCAAGACATATCTGTTTGTTCTCTTGGCAAAATCTAGCAGGGCGATAAGCAATAAATGTTGGAGAATGTGGAGAGATTGGGACCCTCATACACTGTTGGTGGGATTGTAAAATGGTACAACCACTCTAAAAAGCTCTTTGACATTTCCTCAAGAAGCTGAACATAGAAATTCCATATGACACAGATATTCCACTGATGGGAACAGATCTCAAGGAAAATAGAATTGAGACACTAGTTAATAACTGAGAAATGGAAATTTGTACACCAATATTCGTAGTGAGAAGCCAAATAGCCTCCATTTTATGGAGCACTCGCGGCATTTGAATAACCAAACCCTGTGTGAGGAAAATTTCTGCCCCAGCCCTAAAGTTTTGTCTTGACCCATTTTCCAAAATGGTAACTACTATTGTTTATGTAAATGTTTTGCACTGTACCCTTGATAAACCCAAGATGTCAACATTTTGCACTGTACCCTTGATAAACCCAAGATGTAGACATTTTGCACTGTGTACCCGTGACTACGTATATCACTGTACCTTTAGTAATATGTCAACAGCAACATATTGTAGCCTGAGCCCACATAATCCAATATCTAGAGGAGAATAAAGATATAAAAACACCCAGTGGATGCTAAGAGATTGGGGAATCCTGCCATGTTGCTGGGACCTCCTGCTGTGCAGCGAATAAATGACCTCACTTATAATCTGGTGGTGTGCGTCTTTTGATTTGTTGGGCACAACAATAGCAGCATTATTCACAATAACTAGAACATGGAAACAGCCCACATGTCCATCATATGAATGGGTTGAGAAATTATGGTACATTTACAAGATGGATAATACTATGCAGCACTCGGGAGCAATGTGGTTTTTTTTTTTTTTTTTAAATCCTATATAACATGACAGAGGTTAGAGAGTATTATGCTGCATTCTGTCCCATAAGGACAAATACCACACAGAGCACTGTTGTAAAAATAGAAGGGTAACTATTAAGATGTATATTCAAAGAAGGAAGGGAGTAGGGAGACTAAGGGTTGGTGCAGGTGGGGGGAAAATCACAAGGTCACAGAGTTCGGTGGGTGGGGAGAGGGAGTGAAGGAATTAGGAGAGATCCAATGGGGATCTGAAAAGATGGGCTAATAAGATTTGATTTTCTGGTTATACTTTTTAGAAGATATATCTGTTTGTTCTTTTGGAAGTCCTGAGATATTCAGTATTGTTCTTGAAAATCACAATTCAAAGGAATCAGTTCTTTTTCTGTCATACTTATTCACTGTCCAGCTCTCAGACACACAGCAAGTGACTGAAAAGACCATGGCCTGAATCAGATGTGCCTTAGTCTTCAAACTGATGGTGTATATTATTTACCCTCATATGGCCCAGAAAAAAAATGTGTATGCTTACATATATCTATTCTATAAAGACACTATATAAAGAAGTAGATGGGATAAAAATATGAACAAAGTTGAATCTGGATGGAGAGTACACATTTTTTTGGTAGTAATGTATTTTTAATTATTTTTAGCATCTTCTTTTGGTTTAGGTGAAAGTTTCTGAACAATTTAGTTTTCCATTCAGCAAGTTACACACAGATTGGGTTTTTATCATTATTATTATTAATTTCAATGAACATTTACAGAGATTGTGGATTTCCATCCATTCATTGTTGCACTTTTCTCCCTGCCCACCCCACCCCCAACCCCAGTTTGCTATTCTTTAAAAGCAAAACTCCTTCATTTGTATACAATCCCCCTGCACCCTCCCACCCTCACCCCGAGAATACTCCACTCTGCAACCCTCATTCCAAACTCTTATGATAAAATATATTACTTTTAAACTGTTTTCTCCCTTACTGGCTTCAATGCAGTATACATAATTTATCCAGTTTTTCTCAGACTTCCCCACACCCTGATGTCAGCCTCATTCTACAACAGTAACACCATGCAGTATTTGTCCTTATGTGACTGAGATACTTCACTCACCATAATGTCCTCCGGGGTCACCCATTTTGAATAATATTTCATGAGTCCCTTGTTTTTCAATGCAGAGTAGTATTCCATTGTGTGGATGTACCACAGCTTCTCTATCCATTCATTTGTTGATGGGCACAGATCGTTTTGAGACACTAGTACAGTCTCTACAATATGTAGGCATTTTCTCCACTTTACTGTGCATTCCCCATAATTTGTTCACCTAGTTTTCTTACTCTTTCCTGCTTCTTTTTAACTTTGTTTTTGGGCAAATGCTGGCCTTTGGTCATCCATAGCTGCTTTGAGGAGCATGTGAAGCCTATTTCTTCAAAGTGTTATTGTTCACTTTATATGTTTGTGTTTTTTGTGATTTAAACTTGATTTTTGAGAGCCTCTTTAGTGTCTTTGGTTCAGTGTCTCAGTCAGCATCATAGATCGAAGAATCCACCAGTCTCTACTGCATCAATAAGTCTAATCTTCTTGATGAATTTAACTTTTGTTCTTTTTTCTTCTTCTTCCATTATCAGATGGCTTCAACTGTGATTCAGGTTTGAACAGTTGGAGTTGATAGCTAGGCACCATCTAGGTCTTCTGTTCTCAGGTTTCAGAGGCTGGGTACTGTTTTTATATTTTTGCAATGTTTTGTAAGTTTTCTATTCCTTCTAACTAAAAATTTAATAAAGTAATTAAATTATAGTGAGACACACGCAAAAGTTGATGTTTTGATATTAAGTCATTAAAGATGGTTTGCTGGGCTCTCAGAGCATCTTATAATGGATAGGAGAGTCTGGAATGCAGGAAAGCACTATATGTATGACTTAACCTGAGAGAGTCTGATTATGTGATATAACACTGTACGTGACAGTTTATGATACTTAAGCAGTAACACACTTTGAGGAAGCAGGATTCCCTTTCCTTCAAGCGCTCATGTCATCTGTGTGACCAAGACCACAGTTCACTGCTCCTTTAGCCAATGATGCACTTGTTGACATTCTTAGATCCCTAAAGGGAAAGGAGACAGTGGGAGCACCAGCTGTCTGGGCTGGTCATGGGTTCATAAAATGAGGCTGGGCTGGGTTTGCACAGTTTGGCTATTCTCATAAAAGGCTCAGTGTTTATAAAGTTAAAATCTTCTGCAGAGGAAGCGGGGAATTATCAGCTTTGGCATCTGTGAAGAAAGAAGATACTTTCAGTCCTGGTGAGGAAGAGGTTTTGAGTCTGACAAGGTTTGTCTAGATCTCTGATGCCTGTCAGGTTTGGTCTTAGTGTCAGGGATTAGGAGTTTCAGGCCTAGGACTCACTGTATGTTTGTAGAGCCAGACGGGGTCAAGGCTCCCCTGGGAGGTTGTAGAATGTCCAGAATCCCATTACTTTCCATTTGAGGTATCCTGATTCAGGGGAGGAAAAAAGAATAATTATGAACTAAATGTGAGAAGAAGAGAAATGATAATCTAGCCAGTGACCTTGTGCATTTTGTTTCCACTTAGAGGACAATGGCGAGGACATTAGAGGAAATTAGAGGACATCCTGCTGTTCCTCTCAGTGTCCGTCAGAGGCTGCAGTGCAGGTAAGTAACTCACCTCTCTTCAGGAGTTCAGTAGTATGGAGTGAATAGTGTCTGGCAGTGTTGCTATGCATTTTTTGATTAGGGGAGGCATCACTGAGATGCACAGAGACCATACTTGATAGTAGACATAAGATACTGGGTGCTGACTTCTAGCTTTTCTTGGGATTTATCCTTATGCAGTCATGATGTTGGCTGGGTGTGCGCTAGGATCTCTGTCATGTGCCTCTGTGTGTCTGTGAGGAGCCTCAGGGATGTAAAGTAAACACTATATCCCATTACAGACTGTCCTGCTCCTCTGGCCTTGACCTTGGGTTCTTCAAGGGGAGCTCTGTATTCAGTGATGCATCCAAGGAACACCATTTACTTGTCCTCAGTCTTACAATTTCTTTCCTCAAAATAAGCATAGCATGACAGTTTTCATTTTTACTGGATTATAATATTTATGTTGACAGTGAATGGGGTTGATAGAAAGAGAATTGATGCCTTTGAGCTGTGGTGCTGGAGAAGAGTGTTGAATATACCATGGACTGCTAGGAGAACAAACAGGTTTGTCGTGGAGAGGGTGAAGCCAGAATGTTCCCTGGAGTCAAGGATTCTGAAGCTTCATCTGACATACTTTGGGCATGTTGCAAGGATGGACTGGTCCTTGGAGAGGAACATCATGTTTGGCAGAGTGGAGGGGCAGCGAAGGAGAGGAAAACCCCGACGAGAGGGATGGATTCTGTGAGTGGAGTGGTGGGAATGAGTGTGTTTGAGATGGCTAGGTTGGCACAGGATAGAAAGGCCTTTAGAGCTCTTGCACATAGGGTCGCTATGAGTTGCAAACAACTTGTTGATGACACATAACAACAACAACAGCATTTATGTTAATAAATTAATTAAAAACATATTAAATATATCCTCTCATTTGCTTTCCAGGGCTTTGAAATGCTTCTTAGCAACATCTCAAAGAAAAGGGGGATTAGAGATGTTAAATGTCTGCCCAAGTGTGCTCTGTCATTATGGGTTGTTTTAGATTTTACTTTGAGCCTTAAAAAAAAAGCGTATCTGTTGCAGACCGAGGGTCCCAAAGAATGAAATAATTTTATAATTATTAATAACGAGACAAACAGCCAGGAATGAGATAGAGCAGAGAGCATAAAACAGGGGGTCAGCAGTGCTCGACTGAAGACCCCAAGCCAAGCTTCTCTGTGTCTTTATTGAAAATTATCAGGAAGTAAATCACAAAGAGAATTCAATGCAAATGAATTTTAGAAAAGCTCTTTCTATTGAAAACCTTCTGCTTGACTCAGGAAGGAGGGGTTCACAAATGCAAGAATTTGCTTTAGCCTTAACTATTAACCTTGATGCCTCAGGGTGAACTCTAGCTCAGGAAGTAACACTCCCTCTGTAGGGGGCCCCTTGCTGTCTCCTGTCTTGCAGGGAACAAACAGCTCATTTTCTAGGATCTGCCACAAGAGAAATCCTAAGTTATAAATCTGTAATTCCTTCAATTCCTGAACAAGGGTTTTCATATAATATTTGGTATAAAGTTTGGCTTCCCATACTTATCTTTAAAAAGAAGCATACCTTCCCCTGCCCTCCACTCATCCAGAATTACGGAATAATCTCGAAACTTTTAGATTAATAAGCAAGCCCCTTCATCTCTAGCCTTGATTAATCTTTCACTTTTGGCTTTCATTACTCCCTGTATTACAATAGGTACCCTGGCCACAGTAAGTGACTGACTTGTAATTTTTCAGCAGGCTGGACCGTGCTACATTATCTTCATGCTGTTAATCCTACTCTCTCCCCACCTCTCCCTGGAACATTCTCTTCCTTTCCATCTGTTTTATGGCTAACTCCTTTTCAATTGCTTCAAAGACTTGCAAAAGTTAGACAATTAATAAAGAAGATAAAAAAAGAATTGATGCCTTTGAACTGTGGTGTTGGTGAAGAGTGTTGAATAGCCCCTGGACTGCTAAAAGAACAATCAAATCTGTCTTAGATGACTAGAAGTCAGGTGTTCCTTGGAGGCAAGGATGATGAGTCATTGTCTTCCGTTCATTGACCATGCTATTAGGAGAGGCCTTTCCTCAGCAAAGGGCATCATACTTGGAAAGGAGAGAGGGTGAGTGAAAGAGGAGATGAGATGGACTGACAAAGTGATTGTAACAATGCAACTTAAGCACAATGGAGATTGTGAGGATGGTGTAAGATTGTGCATATTTTCGATTTTGTTGTACACAGGCCAGCTATGAATAGGAGTTGATTCGATGCCACCTAACAACAATGGCAGTAATAACAATTCATTGTATCAGAATAAATTCCTAAACTACATTTCTGCCTCCTTGTCAAAAAGTTCACTTTATCTGGACCCACAACGGGATCTCTCTATTTTCAGTGACCTATTTTGTGTTCCTTCCCTCTTGAATGCACTCTCTTAAGGAAATTGGTCATATTTTCTTTCAATACTCATTGTTCCATGGAACACATACTCAAAACCCAAGCCTATTGCTGTGGATTCTAACTCATAGTGAACCTATAAGACAGTAGAAATACACTTTAGGCTTCCCCAGTCTGTAAATATTTAAGGAAGCAGACTCCTCATTCTTTTCCTTTGGACTCACTGACAGATGCAAGCCACAGCCTTTTGGTTGACATCCTAGGTTTAATCATTTGGTTATCATGTCTAGGTTCAATCCATTTGGTTAGCATGCCTAGTTTTATCCATTGCATCACCTGTGGTGCACATAATAGATACTTAATTAAAATTAGCTGAAAATTTAGGTGGGAAGCCTATCCTATATATTGGGTTAGCTGAGAGAATTCTTGGCTTCTTGAGGTCTGACATTCTAAGCGGTGAGGGAGTGCTGCAGTGGGCAGGATCTGGTGAAGAAGAAAGATGTTGTCAGCAGCTACAGACTATTAATGAGAAATATTATTCCACCCTCTAGCAGCAGTGACCCATCCTAAGATGTTCCTGAAGGAAAATGTCTGTGATTCTTCCCTCCATTCAATGCCTAGAAGCTGCAAAGAAATCAAAGACAGTTGCCATGCAGCAACTGGTGAGTAAAAAAACAATCTCAGCATTCTCCCCTGGAAACCACTTTTCAGCTAAATAGAAGCCAGTCATGGAAATCTGGAGGTACATAGCCAGAACTACTGTCTATCTGACTGTGGCTGCTAATTTCAATGGAGATTCTGAGGCTTTCATGTCCTACCTCAGTCACATTGGATGTGATCTTTTCAACCAAGGAGAATGCAGCGTTCCTGGCAGTGGGGAGGGTGTTATTAAGAACTGTAAAGGGTCTGAGATGTTATTCTACTTGTCAAAGAACAGTTAGTTAGCCTGTAACAATTTTATGCATGCTGACAGAAAATTGAGACCAGCATTTCCTATCCTGGAATTCCGAGTCCCACTTTTTACTGCACAGGGAAAAGAAGGCCAGATGCGTCTGTATAGGTAATAGAGCTTTTAAGTAGAGTGATATGTTTGGCCAGCCTGGAAACAAAAATATTTTAAAAATACAAGCATTTTATTACTTAAAAAGACAGCAAAGTCGAGACCCAGTAAAATATCAGCTTCTCATTTTTTTTTTCTCACAGGAAGACCAGAAACAAATAGGACAAATGAAAATGCAACAAAAGAGGCGTTGGATGGTTTTTGTTGCCTTAGCAACAAAACAAAGCCAGGCAGTTTTAGAGGGTACAATTGTACCCTAAATTGGAGTCTTAGCTCGGGACTCATCTGAACCTGAGAGGTGATGAGGACCTGTCTAATGACAGCTGCACTGGAAGACAGGGTAGTGGATGATAAATCACCTTGGATCAGCTCACCGTAAGATTCCTGTACCCCCCACATTAGGGAGGATCACAGGCATTTTGTGAAAGTTTAGGTCAACTGTAGCTAAATCTTGACTATTGGTCTATGCACACAAGCAAGGTAGGTTACAAGTGTGTACAGTGCAGGCTTTTTGCAGGTCTGTGGTTGAGGCAAGAAACTCTGAGCTCTGACTCTGTTAGAAAGAGCAATAACTGTATCTATCTGTCCTCTGCTCTGAGTGTAGAGAAGTTTCCAGCTACACAATGGAGACTAGAGATGTGGGTGGTTGGTGATTTCTATCCTCTCCTGGACAGAACGCTCTATTATTCAGAGGGAGACACGATCTTTACCTTCTAAGGATGTTTAGTAAATAGAATCTACAAGACTATGTTGAACAAAGGCAGTCAGTACCTCTTCTCTTAGATGAACAGAAATGATGGAAACCCAAAGAGACTGATCTTCCAAAAGGACACACTCTTTGTTTCCCAGTTTTTTTGATTATGGGGTCTGAGATGGGTCATGTGCTCTCAGACAGGAAAGTTTTGGTGGTCTCTCCACAGATGGCCTGTATTACCTGCGCACGGAGAATGGTGTCGTCTACCAGACCTTCTGTGACATGACCTCGGGGGGTGGTGGTTGGACCCTGGTGGCCAGTGTGCATGAGAACAGTGTACAAGGGAAGTGCACAGTGGGAGATCGCTGGTCCAGTCAGCAGGGCAACAGAGCAGACTACCCAGAAGGGGAGGGCAACTGGGCCAATTACAACACCTTTGGTTCTGCAGAGGGAGCCACGAGCGACGACTACAAGGTTTGTGCCACTCACCACTCCTTTGGGAAATAATGACAGGACAGGCTTTGCTGTGGTACCGCAAGTAGAAGGGAAGACTGGGAGATTGGGATGTGAAGCTTGGGCTGGAGAGAAAGAAAGAAAGAAAAAAAATCTTCAATCCTAATTTCTTCCAAACAGCCTTTTAGATTTGGGGGGTGGTGGAGGGGTATTTCCACGTGCTGGAAGCAGGTGTCTGAGCACTGCTATTATGTGGTAGTGGATCCCTGTGCTCTCAGAGCATCTGGAGACTTCACGTGTGCTGAGTTTCTTGTTTCCTGTGACCTCCTGGTTGGTCAATGTCTGTTGTTCTCCAGAACCCTGGTTACTATGACATCCAGGCACGGGACCTGGGCATCTGGCATGTGCCCAACAAGACCCCACTGCATGAATGGAGGAACAGCTCCCTCCTGAGGTACCACACATACAGTAGCTTCTTCTCCAGTCTGGGCCACAACCTATTTGGCCTCTACCAGGTACATAGGCTTCTGGGTCGGGGATGATGGTTTGGTGAGAAGTGTTTTGGTTGTGGAGTGAATCCGTTTTCTGCTGTTCAGCATCATTATCTGTTTCTCCTGTCTCTGGTTCATTGTTAGCTGGTGTCCCACCTCTTTTTTGAGGAAGTCTTAGCCAGTCCTATGAAGGAGGAGAATAGGGGAGAGAATGGGACAACAAGGGCCTAGCTGTTGCTCAAAAACACTACCTAGGGAAAAAGAGACACCTTGTTAAGACCAGTTGCTGAATAATGACAGCTACCTTGAAGAAAGCCACCTCACCTTCATATCTAATATGGCAGCATTTCTGCTCTTCTCATATTACCTCCCATCTGGGTCTTTGCAGAAATACCCAGTGAAATATGGAATAGGGAAATGTTGGACTGACAATGGCCCTGCAGTTCCTGTGGCCTATGACTTTGGTGATCCTCAGAAAACAGCATCTTATTACTCACCATACGGTCAGGGTGAGTATTTGCTCCCTAATCCTAGTCATCAATTGTTCTCTGTAACTTTAAAATAAGCCAACTTATTTCTTAGCAACTTGTCTTTTTTTTAAAAAAATCTTTTAACCATAGAAATTTAGGATGTTAAAATTATATCATACCCTTTATACAGTTTGGGAGATTGAACACTGAGAAATTAGGAACTTGCTAAGGACAGTATGGGGTGTAAGAAACAAAGCTAAGATATAAACTCTAGCACTGACCTCAGTTTATGCTATTAACCATTATGTATAACTTCCTATAGTAGTTAAAAAGGGGGTGTAGGCTAATGTACACAGGAAAACAAATAGCAAAGTGATGAGGAAAAATATTCATTTGGAGAGATAGCTATTTTTGAAAAAAATAAATTGCTCAGTGAAGCCAGTCACAGAAGTTGCTATTTCAATAGCAATTGATTATACGGATTTTAGTGGATGAGACATGTATAAACAAAACATATGGACATATTTGGTTTTTATTTATTCTTGCTGTATTTTTTTCTTTTTATCTCTTAAATAGAATTTTTATTTTATACTGGTTTGCTTATAAAATTCATATACATTTATTTTAGACTGGTTCTTCCCCATTTCCTTTAGCTTTCCCATTACCCATCAAATTGTACAACCCTATAATTACCCTCCCAGCCAATCCTCACTCCTCTGCTCCTACCCTCCCCACCTTGGATCTTCATACACGTTTTACTAGTTATCTTTCTATTTATACAACAATCTTATAACATATTTGTCCTTATGGGACTGAGTTAGTTTACTTAGCATAATGCTCTCCAGTCCCTCTCAAGTTAGGTAGTAGTTTTCAAAATCATTGCTCCTGTGTGCTGTGTAGTATTCCATATTGTGAATGTACCATAATTTCTCAATCCATTAGATTGCGGTTGAACATTTGGGTGTTTCCATGTTTTTGCAATGGTGACAAACTGCTATGAATATTGGTGTACAAATCTCATTTTTTGTCTCAGTTCTAATTTTTTTGATAGTCTTGCTATACTTCTGGAGGTATTTTGGATAAACTGTTTGCAGAGCTTATTTTATCCCTTGAAGACTTAACATGACAAGGATTATCTTCACCCTCTGGAGATGGGTAGAGCCTCCTACCTAGCCATGTCCACCAGGTTCTGGCCACAGATGAGCTGCGCTCCACCCCATAGTGCAGGATTGTATCCTGAGTTTTAGAATTCCTGGGCTTGTCAAAAGAAAATGGTTTCTAGCTCCTCCTTTGTAAACAATAGTCCTTTCTCTGTCTCTTCTTTTCTAGGTGAATTTGTTGCAGGATTTGTCCAGTTCAGGGTGTTTAATAATGAGAGAGCCGCTAATGCCCTGTGTGCTGGAATGAGAGTTACTGGCTGCAACACTGAGTTTGTGAGTCTTTAGGGAGAGCAAGGGCCTGTGGGCGCACCCACATGCATACACGTCTGGGTAGGGTATGTTGATATGGCTTTTATGTCTGGTCTTTTTAGTCTGTTAATGAAGTCTTTTGGATATGCTTTATGTTTAGGAAGTCTAATTTACTGATGTTTCATTGATAGTTACTTTGGAATGACTGGATGCTATCAAGGAACTCAATTAAGATAGTGGGACAAGATGAGGAAGAGGCATATGAGGTCATTAAGAGATCATTTTGTTTTGCTTAGGTGGAATTTAAGTTACATTTGAGACATAGGGGGAGACATGCAGGGAGATGTAAAATATGGAGGACTCAGTTTAAGAAAATCTAAGCTAGAAGCAGAAATTTGGAAGTCATCACTATTCTGTTAATAGGTAAAGTAATGAGAGAAAATGAGCCGTAACAGAGAGAAAGAGGCGTGGGTGGGCATTAAAGAATAACTTTCAAAGGATGGGCAGAGGAGGAAAGGCTAGCAAAGGGTGAGTGCTAAATAAGGTAGAAATAAGCCAGGAGAGGGAGTTTATAATTCATTGAAAAGGAGACTCTTAGGAGAGCGATGGGACAACATCAGAGAAGGATGTGGCAAAACCAAATAGGAAGGGAATCCAAGAGCCAGGAGATGTGATCATGAAGAGTTTGTTGGTTTCATTTAATTATATCTCTTCCTTGTCTTGTTTCCCAGCACTGTATTGGAGGAGGAGGATACTTCCCAGAGGGCAATCCGTTGCAGTGTGGGGATTTCTCAGCCTTTGATTGGAATGGATTTGGAACCCACATAGGCTACAGCTCCAGCCGGGAGATAACGGAGGCAGCTGTGCTCCTGTTCTATAGATGAGAAGTCTGTGGTGTGGGAGCACAACCAACTCTCATTCCCAGACACAAGGAGTTATAAAACCTGGAATGTTAACATGCAAGAATGAGAGGATAATAAATTGCACTAATTCTGGGTTTCCTTGAATTATTTTTACAATTTGACCTAAACTCTGAGGGTTATTTTAAAAGACTACCAATTGATATGCTTGGAGAAGTAGAGGGTCTGTGAAAGAAAGGAAAATCTTCTATGCGGTAGATGGTTGACACAGTGATTGCAACAATAGGCTTGAGGAGGACAGAGATTGTGAGGATGATACAACATAGATCAAGGTTTGTTCTATTGTTCATAGAGTTCCTCTGAGTTCTAGTGGACTGGACGGTGCCTTACAACAGCACAGCTACCTACTCTTCTGGTGAATTTTAGTTCAGAGATTCTGGATTTGGAATTTCAAGTCTTAAATATCCAAGAACATTATTAGTACAGCCCTCTTTCCAGGATACCAGAAGTTAGAGTTGAGGAGAAGATTTCATGCTAATTCCACCCCACTCATTCTTATTGTCTATTCAAATACAGCTCTTGATATACACATCTTAAGCATAAGGGATAGACTTTAGAGTGGTTCATCTTCAGAGTAGAGAGAATAAAAACTGGGGTAAAGAATCATGAGTTAATCCAAAGAAAACACAAACTATTAGCTGAGATAGCAAGCCAAGGGGCCCTAGAATGTGTGCCAAAGGAAAAGGGGGAAGAGGAAAAAAGGACAGTAAAAGAAGAGATAATATTTAGGCACTGTCTAGGAAAGAATGCTTACCCTGTAGAATCAGCCAGTAAAGAAGTGGGTGAGGGACTCATGAACTAATGAGAGAAAAAACTCTTATCAGGCTGTGGAAAGTATACTGGCCTGTTTCTTTGTCATTGTGCTGGCAAAACTGGACTTCTACCTGCAGAAAGCTGAAGTAGGATCAACATTTCATACTATACACAAAAATCAGCTTAAGGTAGATCAGAGACTTAGGAGTAAAGCCTCCAACCATACAGATTATAAGAGTCAAAATGGGACCAAACTTAGAAGGCCTGGCCTATGGTATAAATGTTGTTGTTGGAACCTCTGGTGGATTTTCATAGGCAGTTAATTGCAGGAGAGAAGATTGTCCATCCTTCTCCTACCATGCAGCTGGTGGATTAGAACTGCATGCCTCTGGGAATTCAACACACCTTCTTGCCACTAGGCCACCAGTGCTCCCTGTAAATAGGCTGGCAAATATTTTGGGAAATGCACAACCAGAGAGGATCACATTGATAAATGGGACCTAATAAAAATTAAGTCTCTGTGTGCACAAAAAGCTTTCTCCAATAGGGTGAAAAGAAAAATATATTGACTTGGAAAAACATCTGGTAATAACATCTCAGACCAAGGTCTCATAAAAAAAAAGTTTACAGACTACTACAGGGCCTCCACAAGAAAAAGAATGATAATCCAATTACAAAATGGGCATAAGACATAGAAAAACTTTTCACAGAAGACAATAATTAGATGGCCAACATACATGTCAAGAAATGTTCAAAATCACTTGCAACAAGAGAAGTGCAAATCAAAACCACAATGAGTTATCATCTCACTCCAGCAGCAGTGGCAAAGTTTAGTAGGACAGTAGGACAGCATGCAATAAATGTTGGAGAGGATGGAGAGAGATTGGAACTCTCATACACTGTTGTTGGTAGGGTAAAATGGTATAACTACTCTGGAAGACAATTTGACAAGTCCTTAAAAAAGCTGAACATAGACATTCCATATGACCCATATATTACAGCACTAAGAATATACCCCGAAGAAAATATAACAGAGACACAAGTGGAGATTTGTAACTGATCTTCATAGCAGTGTTATTCACAATAGCAAGAACATAGAAACAGCCCAAATACCCATCATTAAATAAATGGATTGAGAAATTGTGGTACGTTCACATGATGGAACACCATGCAGAACTTAGGACCAGTGATTTGAAAAAATATTGTATAAATGGGAGCAACTAGACAGCATTATGCTGCATGGTCTGACTCAGTCTCATAAGAACAAATAGTGCATAAGACCATTATTGTAAAAATAGAAGAGTAACAGTAGGATGTGTATAAATATCCAAAGAGGGAAGGGAAGGGGTTTTGGGAGCCCAGGGTAGGGAGAAGGGGAAATCATGGGGTCTCAGGGTTTGGTAGGTGGAGGGAAGGGGTGAAGGAATTAGGAAAGATAGAGTGGGAATCAGAAAGGACAGAGGAATAGCAGGTGTAGATCAATGATGATTAATTTTATATGACACAAAGTATAGGGATGATCATATGAAAATCAATGTGAATGAAAGAATGTGTGAAATGCAATATATATGAATGGAAAACAATGTATATGAATTTTGCATGCAAATAAACATAAAATAAAAAGAAATTAAAACAAAACAAATGAATGTTTGAGCAATTGTGGTATATTCCAAAATGGAATATTATACAGCATTGAGGAGTAACTATTTCAAAAAAATAGTATATAACATGGGAGCGGCTGGAAAAGCATTGTTCTGAGTGAACTAACTCAATCTCATAAGAACAAGTACTCCACAAGACTGTTACTACAAAATTAGAAGTATAAGTATTAAGATGTGTAAAAAATCCAAAATGGGAAGGCGAAGGGGGCAGGAGGTGGAGCAGGGGTAAGGTGAGACATTACTAGGATGACAGAGTTGCTGGGGAGGGAAGAAATTAAGAACGATCCACTGGGGACCTGAAAAGATGGGGTAATAAGTAGACAAAGATCAATGGTGATTGTTGTTGTTATTAGGTGGTCTTGAGTGGAGTATGATTCATAGTGACCCTATGAACAGTGGTTCTGAACTCTGTCCTATTCTGTGTGCGTTTTTCACACTTCTTGACACACGGGAGCCGATGGAGGCAGTCACTGTACCAACACACCTGTTTGAGGGTCTTCCTGTCCCTTGCCAACCCTCCAGCCTTCCAACATCTCAATGAGAAAAAGACAAAATTAAATTATAGATTGAACAGAGGACACAAATAGGTACTTCTCTAAAGAAGAAAGTTGAGAATAGAAATATTACTAGGTATATATCCCAAAGAAATGAGTTGCAACACATATTGACATATTCACACTCATGGTTATTGTGGCATTACTTACAACAGCAAAGAGAGAAACAACCTTAGTGTCCATCAACAGATGATTGGTTAAAAAAATTGTGCTACACTCACACAATATAAGTATTGCTTACCATTGGAAAACTATCAAGAATCTATGAAATGCTACACAACATTGATAAAAGTAGAAAAAATTATGCTGAGTGACATAAGTCAGTCACAAAAGGACAATTATGGTGAAAGAGTAATGATATAACAAAGTTAAGGAAAAGTTTACACACAGAATCAATCTTGTATAATTACCAGGCTTGAGAAAGGAGGAAGATGTATAAAACATTTAATACATATGCACCAAATGAAAGAACTGCAAAATACTTAAAACAAATATTAACAAAACTGAAAAAA
>NW_006399918.1:6716312-6761951 GCF_000299155.1 Elephantulus edwardii | reverse complement strand
CCCCACCCCCAACATTTAATATAGATAAACTGGGAGAAGGGAAAGGCAATATCTAATAAGAATTTGATGATATGTTATGATTAATCACATTAACAAATCATAATTTTTATAAGATAAAATGCATATGAATGATTGAATGAGAACCAATATGATTTGTTTCACTCAAATTAAGAAAAAAAAAAAAGAAAAAAGGCAACCAACCTGAAAAAAGGAGTAAGTATGGCCACATTAATTTTTGATGAAACAAACTTCAAGGCAAAAATCAGGAAACATGAAAGAGCATTATACAATGACTAAGAATCAATCTAACAAGTAGACATAACCATAATAAAAGAAATCTACATATAGCTAATTAAAGAACTCCTCAATATAAAAAGCAAACATGAACAGAATTGAAAGGAGAAATATATTATGTCACAATAATAATAGATTTCAATATACCACTTTCAATGCAAGAACATTTAGAAAGAAAATCAATAAAGATACATGAGAGCTCAGTTATTACTTTCAATCAACTTGACCTCACAGAGTAATGCAGAACATTCTACTAAAAAATATAGCACACATTTTTTTTCAAGTGTACATGAATCATTCTTCTGAACAGATCACATATTAGGTCACACACAAGCTCAATGCACTGGAAACATCAAAATAATGTAAAACATCTTCTCAGATCACAACGTTATTGTCAAGGACTGCACTGTGTAGATCACAACGTTATTGTCAAGGACTGCAATGTGTTGTGTATACCTGGTATGCAGATTTATGTTAAACTGTAAGGTGCTTTGTACACATGATAAGCAGCTTTAGTGAGGCTGTAGTCACATCTGACTAAGCACAATAGCGTTGTGCTGAAGTATTGTTTTAAGTATAACTGCCATGCCCAAAGTGTGATAAGAGCGGGAGTCATTCACAAAATGGGGCAAAAAGCCACTTTTGTTATGAGAACTATAAGAGTTTGGTGGGATCCTATACCCTGCAAAGCTGTCTATCACATAAGAAGTAGATATTAGACCCTTCACAGAATAGAAGGAGCTTTAGGAATTTGTGAAAACAAGACCAAATATCTACAAGAACTTTGTGGGAAGTCCTTCTTATAGAGATACAAAAGAAAAGTGAATGGATCATAGCAACAAGAAACAACAGAAAAAGAAACAGAGATATGGTAATGATGAGACCTGGCCTGTCAATAACCACACATAATGTGAATGGAATAAATGCACCAATTGAGAGTAAAAGAGTAGTAGAATGAATAACCCCCCCCAAACTTATCAATATGTTATCTACAAGAGACACACCTAAGAAGCAAAGAGAAAGATAGACTCAAAATCAAAGGCTGGGAAAAAAATATACTAAGCAAAAAGCATCCACAAGAAAAAAGATGAGTAGCAATACTAATCTCTGATAGAACAGACTTCAGGATGAAGTAAAAGATAAGAAAGGGCACAATATAATGATTAAAAGCAGAGTAGAAGACATAACACTGGTTAACATCTATGCACTAAATGTTAGACCTGCATAATACATAAAACAATAATTACCAGAATTGAAGAAATAAATAAACAGTACACTAGTAGTGGTAGGAGTTTTTAACATACCACTCTCATCAAAGGATAGGTCAACTCAAAAGAAACTCAACAAAGGTGGAGATTTAAACTATACAGTAAGCCAACTTGACCTTGTGGATGCATTCCAGACACTACACCCAACTGAAACTCAATTCACTTTCTTCTCAAGGGCAAATGGTAAATTCTCCAGAATTGATCACATATTAGGCCACAAAGCAAGCCTCAACAAATTTAAAAACACGGAAATATTATGAAGTATCTTCTCATACTACAATTCCATAAAACTAGAAATTAACAAGAGGGTAAAGTTTATAAAACTACCCATGTGGAAGCTAAATAACACCCTGCTAGAACATGATTGGGTTATAGAAGAAATAAAGAATGACATGAAAAAGTTCCTAAAAAGAAATGACAATGAAAATACAACATAGTAAAACCTCTGAGATGCAGCTAAAGCAGTCTTCAGGTGCCAGTTCATATCAATAGACATACCCCTAAAAGAAATGAAGAAAGAAACAAAATTAATGATCTACTCAACACTTCCATCAACTAGAAAAAGAACAACAATCTAACTCCACAGCCTCTAAAGAAAGGAAATTATAAAGACGAGCTAAAATCAATGAGACAGAAAATAGAAAAACAATTGAAACAGTCAACAAAACCAGAAGCTGGTTTGTTTTTTTTTTTTTTAAAGGGTCAACAAAAATGACAAATCAATGTCAAACTTAGCAAATGAAAGAAAAGCAGAAGACACAAATAACTTGACTAAGGAATGAGGTGCCATCATAACAGCACCAGAGGAAATTAAATCGATAATATAGGAATATTATGAAAAGCCATACATTGAAAAATTTGAAAACCTAGAGTAATCTGTAAGATTTAGTTACTAACAAAACAACATAGTCTTTTGTTGTTGAATGTCATTGACTCAATTTTGACTCACAGCAATCCTGTATACAATTAAATTAGATTTGACCTGGCAAAATGCTTTGCTTCTGTTGTTGTTGTTATATACTGTTGAGTCAGAACAGATCCCATAATTGATACCCCAGTAAATTTTAGAAGCAGTAAATCAAGTAGGAAGAGATTGCTCATCTTTCTCTCATAGAGCAGCTGGTGGATTAGAACTGTGTGCTCTGGAGATGGTAGCTCAGCTTCTTACCATTAGGCCACCAGAGTTCCATGGCTTTTGTATCTAGTATGGATTAATTGTTTGCACCTCACAGGACCTCCTAAAAATACAGCCTTTCAATTGACTTGTTATTTGTTAGTCGTAGGAGGCTAGATAATTAGTTCACCTCTCATACTTCTCAAATTCCTTATTTTAAATGAGAACTAAACAAGCCTAAGCTATGGTAAGAGATTAGTATATGGGACTTAGTGATGCTGAAGCTGTTGTTGGGTGTCTTTGAGTCAACTACAACTCATAGTGAGGCTATAAACAATAGATCTGAATCTTGCCCTACTTGCCACCATCCTCAGAGTCACCCTCATGCTCAAGCCCATTGTTATCACTGTGTCAGTCCAATTCTTTGAAAGTCTTCCTCTCTTTTCTTGACCCTTCCCTTTCTTAGCATGATGTCTTTTCCTAAGAACTGGCCTCTTCCTGACAAAGGGCATCATTCTGCTTGGATGTCCAGAGTGTGTGAGAAACAGGTTCACCATCCTTGCCTCTGAGGAGCACTCTAGTAGCACTTCCTTCAAGACAGATTTATTTGTTTTTTTGACAGTCTTGGGGATATTCTGGATATTCCACCATCTAGATAAGTACATTTGGTTTGCACACAAACACAGACCTGTTTTTTTGCTATCATAATAGTTGCAACTACTCCTAAATAACCAAAACTCCCCAAAATTTGGGTCTCAAATGCCATAATGAAACAACTGTGCCATAGACATGCCAAACACCATAATGGCTACCCATCATGTGCAGTGTTTGGTGAAGCTCCCAGATTGAGTTAAGTTTGGAAGCAGGAGTAGCATCTACTTTCTAAACCGTATGCCTCTGGAAAGTCTATGAACTTGGAGAAATGACGATAGTTATAGAAAGATTTCAGGCCTTTTGTATCTCTCTCTCTCATCTATCTATCTATCTATCTATCTATCTATCTATCTATCTATCTATCATCTATCAGCTCCCTTGTATTTAAAAGTTGGTTGGGCCCGAGGGTCTAGCTTTATTTTATTTCGGAGGAACATTCATCTAAGTTGTACAACACTCCTCTGTCAGTTTGCTGCACTGAGGTAATCTGAGTTTGCTGTGATGCTGAATCTTGTGCCATTGGGGGGGGCGGGGTCAAACACTACAATGACTGTCTATGGTGGATAGTGTTTGGTGGAACTTCCAGTTTAAGGCAGGTATGGAAGCAGGAGTGGCATTCACTTCCTAAACCACATGCTTCTGGAAACTTTATGAACTTGGAGAAACAAAAATAATTATAGAAAGGTTTCAGGCCTTTTGTTCATAGGGTTGCTATGAGTTGTGCTTGACTCGATGGCAATCAACAACAACAAAAACAACAAAAGAGGAAACAGATAAGTTCCTACAAAATCTTTCCCATAATGACACAGACAGATGTAGAACACTTGAACAGATCCATCACAAGATGAGAAATTAAGCAAGTCATAAAAAGATTTCCCCATAAAAAGAGTACTGGACCAGATGGCTTCACAGCTGAATTTTACCAAACATTCAGAGACTGTCTACCACCAGTTTGATCTAAATTATTTAAAAAAAAAATAGAAAAAAACGAAACACCTGTAGAGTCATTCTATGAAGGAAACATAACCCTAACACCAAAACCAGGCAAAGATATTACCAAGAAAGAAAACTATAGACCAATATCTCTCATGAATATAGACGTAAAAATACTTAAAAAAATTCTAGCCAATAGAATCCAAAAGCACCAGGATCAAGTGGGATTTATAACAGAAATTTAACAATGGTTCAACATATAAAAAAAAATCAATGAAATTCATAACACTAACAAAACAATTAACAAGAACCAAATGATCCTGGCAATTGATAAAGAAAAGGCATTTGACAAAACCCAACACCTTGTCCTAATTAAGACATTGAGCAAATAGAAAGAAATTTCCTCAACATAGTGAAAAATACACATACAAAATATAAAACCAGTATCATTCTAAAAGTGAACAGAGACCAGACAAAGATGCCCACTGTCACCCCTCCTATTCAATATCGTATTGGAAGTACTTTCTTGGGCAATACAATAAGAGAAGAAAATAAAAGCACCTAGATCAGCAAAGAGATGATTAAACTAGCTCTACGTGCAGATGATATGCGAGTGTACAAAGAAAACCCCAAAGACTCAACAAAAAACCCATTAGATTTACTAGGATAGTTTAGTAGAGTGGCAGGTTATAAGATCAATATCCAAAAATCAGTGGGATTCCTCTACAGTAACAAAGATAACTCAGAAAATGAAACCAAGAAAGCAATACAATAGATACTTGGGAATAAACCTGACTAGAGACACAAAATATCTGTATAAAGAAAACTACAAAACACTTCTGTGAGAAACAATAAAAGACCTAAATAAATGGGAAAATGTTCCCTGTTTATAGATAGGAAGACTCAATATTGTGAAAATGACAATCCTTCTAAAAGCAATCTCCGTGTTCAATGCAATCCCAATACAGATACCTTATTCATTTTTTAAGGACATTGAAAAGACAATTGTTAAGTTTCTTTGGAGAGTAAAAAGACCCAAAAGAAGCAAAACACTTCTGAAAAACAAAAATGAAGAGGGAGGAATAGCATTCCCAGTCTTCAAAACCTACTACACAGCTGTAGAAACAAAAACAGTATGACATTTGTACACTGACAGGCACATTGAAAAATGGAACAGAATTGAGAACCCAGAAATGCACTCGGCTATCCATGGCAACCTGAAATTTGACAAGGAAATCAAAGCTATCAAATGGGGAAATGATAACCTCTTCAACAAATGGTGCTGGCAAAACTGAATTTCCACCTGCGGAAAGCTGGAACAGGATCCACATCTCTCACCACATACAAAAATCAATTCAAGATGGATCAAAAACCTGAGGGTAGAGCCCCAAACTATAAAGTTTGTAAGAGACAAACTGGGACCAAGCTTAGAAGGCCTTGTCTATGGTATAAAGAGGTTGACAAATAACAGCTAGAAATGTACGATCTGGAGAGCATAAAATTGAGGCGTGGGATCTTTTAAAGATGAAATTCCTATGTGCTTAAAAATATTTTTCTAATAGGGTAAAAAGAAAACCTACCAAATGGGAAAAAAAACATTTGGCAAGACAAGAGTCTCACAAAAATTTTCATGGAATCCTATAGATCTTTCACCAGAAAAAGACTTATACTCCATTTACAAAATGGGCAAAAGACATGGAAAGACTTTACATAGAGGAAGGCATTCGGATGGCCAACAGACACATGAAGAGATGCTCAAAATCACTGACAATAAAAGAGATGCAAATCAAAACCACAATGAGGTAGCATCTCATCCCAGTAGCAGTCGCAAAGTTTAGCATGGCTGCAAGCAATAAATTTTGGAGAGGATATGGAGAGGTGGGAACTCTCATACGCTGTTGGTGGGATTGTAAAACTCTAAAAGGCAGTTTAGCATTTTCTCAAAAAGCTGAACATAGAAACTATGAATGATCCAGCTATTCCACTACTAGAAATATACCCCAAGGAAATTAGAACTGAGATGCAAATGGAGATTTATACACCAATGTTCATAGCAGTGTTATTCATCATTGCAAGAATGTGGAAACATCCTAAATGAACTACAACTGACTGGACTGAGAAATTATGGTACATTCACACAATGGAATACTACGCAGTACTATGGTGAAATGATTTTGAAAAATATCATGTAACTTCAGAGAGACTGGAGAGCATTATGCTGAGTGAACGAATTCAGTCAAGTAAGGACAAATAATGCATAAGACCATTATTATAAAAATAGAAGGTTAACTAGTGAAATATGTATTGGAGGGCTCAAGGGGGAGAAGGGGAAGTAGGGAGGTGAGGATGGGCAGGGTGTAAATCACAGGGTCACACAGTTTGTTGGGTGGAGTTAGGGGTAAAGGAAATGGTAAAGATCTGGTGGGGACATGAAAAGGTCTAATAGTGATTAATTTTATAAAACACAACATATGGAAATGATTTTAGGGAGCAGAATATCAATGAAGGAAAGTGTGGAGGAGAATTTTCTTCTTCTTCTTCTTCTTCTTCATCATCATCTTCATAAAAGAAAAAAGTTTGGTGGGAAAGTTCCCAGGTGGTTTGCAGTAAGGCTCGTGATAATGGCTTGTGGATAATGGCTTGTGGTATAGGTCCTCCTTGCAGTCTATGTAAAAAGAAAAATAAAAGTAAAGTTTACATCTCCTTGCTTCTGTTTATTTTCTAATTGGCTGTTGAACCTAAGCGTCCAGAGTTAGGTAATTACCTCAAACCTAACAGTTAATGTAATAAGCAAAATACCTAACCTTAAACAGACAAAACAATGCAGTATGCAAAAGTCAAACATAACCATAAACATCATAAACAAAATTTAAACATGATAAATGGGACTGTGAGCAGGAGACACACCTGATCTGAAGAAGGGCAGCAGGAAGCACCCGCCATCCAACAGCACTAATGACACGTCTGATGCATTGGCCTCAACCTGCTGAGGAGTGGAGTGAAGACGCTAAGTCCACCTCCAAAGCCCTAGAATGGATGTAGGCTCCAATAAAGACTTCACAGAATTAAGTGAGTGAACCTAGGGTCTGGGAACACCTATAATAAACACTGATAACCCACAGGGCTGTGGATGCCTGCCTCCCCCCTGTGTAAAGCCCTGGAAGTTGTGGAGGCTCTGATACTATGGTTCCTTACAGTGTTAAGGAAGCAGAATAATGAGCTGTTAGTGAAGCAGCGAAGCTTCAGGTGTTTGTGTTAAACTGGGGATGAGCTAAAGGCTTGGGTAGGCTTTTGAAAGACAGTTGGAGGGAGTGCAAAAAGCACAAACTTCGTTTTGCTTAAAGGTAACTCTTGAGGTTGCTGACTGCAAACCAAGAAGCAGCCCAGGCTATACAAGGAGACAAACAGGAGAGTCCATTGTAAAAGCGTCTCTTTTGTAAGTGTGAACTGATTTACTGGCTGCGGGAGTTAACAAGAAGAAAATTGACCAGCAACCAAATGAAATTTTATTAACACTGAAAAAGCAGCTCTCTCTTGTGGGAGAAAAAAAAAAAAAGGTCTCCTCAATCCAAACTAAGAATGTGTATGGTAAAATCTGTAATATAAGGACATCCTCCTCACCTCCTGGTGAGATTCCTGGCATGGTCAAGCGATACAGATTGCTGCATGGACGTGCTGAAACAGGACAAACTATGCTCCTGCTGGAGCAAGCTACCATAATTTGAACTACTCCTCACCTATGTAACTCCCCTTGTGGCCTGTAAAGAAACCAAATGGAACATGGAGAATGACTTGACTATGGTGGTTTTCATGCTGCAATGCCCTCTTCAGTGGACTAAATGGATCGGTTAATTGTGCGAAGAACAATAGTGCAACAGTGGACTTTCATCAACTATGATACACCACTGAGGAGGACCCGAAGCACTTGCTGTGGAAGGTTCTCACCACTGAGCAGATTGGCAGCATCGTCATAATGGATGGTGAAGAGATTGAGATTGTTCACAGTTTTGGTTTGCTTGGATCCACGGTCAACACTCTTAGCACCAGCAGCCAGGAAATTAAAAGATGTATTGCAATGGGAAAGTCTGTGGTTAGAGACCTCTCTAAAGTGCTGAAGTGCAAAGATGCCAGTCTGGAGACTAAGGTGCGCCTGATACATGCCATGGTCTTTGCAATCACTTGCTATGCATCAGAGAGCTGGGCAATGACTAGGGATGATAAGAGAATGGATGCCTTTGAGCTGTGGTGTTGGAGAAGAGTACTGAATATACCATGGACTGCTAGGAAAACAAATAAGTGTGTCCTGGAGAGAGTGAATCTGGGCTGCTCCTTGGAGGCAAGGATTCTGAAGCTTCATCTGACATACTTTGAACATGTTGCAAGGAGGGACCAGTCCTTGGAGAGGGACGCCATGCTTGGAAGGGTGGAGGGACAGTGCAGGAGAGGAAGACTCTCGACTAGATGGATTGATTCAGGGACTTGGGTAATGGGGGTGTGTGTGTGTCGGAGATAGTGAGATTGGCAAAGGATAGGGCAAAGTTAGGGCTGTTGTACAGAGGGTCACTAAGAGTCACAGGCGACTTCATGGCACATAACTACAACAACCACATGATACACCACAGGTTGGTTGCACAAGAGTTAGCAACTTGGTTCCATCCTCCTAATGTAACATTGGTTTATTATATTAATAATGTTAGGCTAGGCTAACGTAATCTTAGGTTACACAATTTGACAGGTGGGTTGTCATCTGTTCACCGGCAATGAACAGCAACACCCTAATGGGGGTAAACATGACAGAGATACACCACTTCGGGAGCTAATCAGAGTCAATCCAGCTCAGTTTTACTGGGGGCTGCAGCACAATTATATACGAGCAGGTAAACAGGAAGACAGGATAGGGTGGGTTTGCAGATGTGGGACATGTGGATTGGTTAGGAGAACCTCAGCCTTGTGCAGACTACTCCCAGCTCAACAGATGCGGAAGCCATCTTCCCAGGTGAGCTTTCTCAAGCCAGTACAGCCAAACACACAAGAGCTTTCTCTATCCCATATTAAAGGCCATCGGGAGGCTTGCAGTTATCCAGAGCTTAGGCAATCTGTCCTGGCCAGAGGTCCTCCTTTCCTCCTCAACATTCCCCAACAGTGGGTGGGGTGAAAATGGGAAGGACCTTTTGTGAAAAACAATGTATTTAAACTTTGTAAATAAATCAGAATTTTAAAAAAAAAGCAGTTACAGTTTAAAGCAAGCATTTGAAACATGGGGGATGGGAGCCGTCTCAACAAGTTCCAGGGACCTGGTTGGTTTGTCAAGTTTTTGTGAGGTGGGGTAAAACTAAGGTTATTCCAGAAATTGTAAAATAAAGTGCAAGCTTACCCTAGACTCACTACTGTTAAACAGTTACAGGCTTTTGTAAGTTGCTGGGATATTGGAGAGTACTCATACCCCAGCTGGCTCAGATACTAAAACCCAGTCAGCTATTACAGATGCTCACGAAGAACTGGGGAGACGAAAAAGAATGGGCATTTAATGCTGCAGAAAGCATGGTAGCTCAGGCACAGGCCTTGCAAGTATGTATCCTATTTTGTCCTGTTGAATTTATCAACCACTGGTGGAAACTAAGGGTGGGGTTGTTGTGTACTTTCCAGTCATGAGCTGATCAAAGGCGAGGGAGGAGATTGCCCATGGAGGAGCCGGTGGATTTGAACCATGCCTTCGGGATTGCAGCACAGCTTTTCGCCACTAGACCACCAGAACTCCCTTGTTGTTGTACCATAGAGTCAAAATCCTATAGCTGACCCTCTGGCTGGTTTTCAGAAGCAGGTAATTACACAGGAGGAGATTGCCCATCCTTCTGCTAAGCAGCTGGTGGTTTCAGGACTGTGATGCAGCTTCTTGCCACTAGGCCACCAGAGCTCCCTTATACACCCCTGAAGAACAATTAGCTGCTGTTTATGATGCCTTGCAGGCCAGTGAGGCAATCACTGAAACTAGTAAGATCCAGGTCACAGCTAAGTATCTTATAATGGGGACAGTTAAGTCTTGAGATACTATTCTTTGGTCAAAAGTAGCTCAAATACCTACTTTAGTAAAGTGTGGAGCTTGTTTGGAACAAAGAGTTCTGTTAACTAGTAGTCCTCTTTCATAAGAACTACAACAGGTTGCCTCACTTTTATAGGCACAGAAAAGGACGTACCAGTGGAAGAAAAGGAGGTAGTTAGTCCCTGTTCAGCAGACATGATGACTTTACGTCCAATGACTTAGTATACAAATGGGTCTAACTGGGCATAATTCAATGAATGAACCACAGTTGCCATGGGGATAAATGTAGATAAGATTATGGCTAAAATCAGATATAGCCAGGGTGCCCAGTAGGCAGAGTTAAGAGCAATCTAAATAGTAATACAGGGCAAAAAAGGCCTCCTACATGTAACCAGTAACAGTTGGGCTGTCTACAGAGGCTTAACGTTATGGTTACAACAACAATGGTTGATAAATCACCACCTTCTATGGAGAAAAGAAATATGAAAAGATCTGTGAACCTGAATGTCTTCACTAAGTCCTTCACAATCAGATAATGCACTGTACAATTAAGCAAACTAGTAAAGACAACAACAGTAACAACAACAACAAAACCACCTAAAGGCCATGAACTCAAACCACATCTTACAGGGGTGGGTAAAATATTTGGCTTTGCTGTGAGGTTGCTAAACGAGTAATCAAAAAGAACAGGACTACTCCCTTTAAAGCCTCTTGAATGAGCATCAAAACTCACCAATCAATCTTGTAGTTAAGGACGGTGCAAATGAGCCAACGTATCCCTAAATAGGAGAGTGGGGCAGTGTACTTCTACACTCCCTGTATCTCCAGACCCTGGAAACGTATGCCAGTGCACATGACCAGATATATTAAATAAGTCTAAGAACATGAATATGCTTTTTCGTTTCCCCTCTGGGGTGACACATGGTGTGTCAAAGCTCTTACATAGGTCCTTTCATCTAAGACAGAAAAAGATGGTTTTTTAGATTCTGGGGCTTCGTCTGACATACTTTGGACATGTTGCCAGGAGGGTCGGGTCCTTGGAGAGGGACATCATGCTTGGGAGGGTGGAGGGACAGCGCAGGAGGGGAAGACCCTCTATGAGATGGATTGATTCGGTGACTGGGGGGTAATCGGGATGGGTGTGTCAGAGGCGGTGCGGTTGGCGCAGGATAGAGCAGGGTTTAGGGCTGTTGTGCATAGGGTCGCTATGAGTCGGAAACGACTCGACGGCACATAACAACAACAACATGCAGAACTAAATTTTTCTACCCCAGGAACATTTCTGTAAAGCAGAAATGGCATACTCCAAATCAGACAGCTGGTTAACTGCCAAAAAAAATTTATGTATGATTATTACTAAAATAACTAAGGCTCACAGCTGGTGGACCACCAGGCAGTATACTACCAGCACTCTTGTTGATCTCTTCCTGGTTATTTGTAACTTTGTAGCAGATATAGGTGGCCTTGTTCCTGGCAAATTGGTTTAGGAGATGCACTTGGGAAAAAAGCGGTCAACCTTGCCCAACCTGCCACACAATTGGAATTCTGTATATCAGCAATGGCGTTAAGAAAAGCAAACAGCCTGGTGTCTATATTTGTTCGAGGTGTCAGTGCCACTGAAGTAAAATAAAAAAAATACCTGCTTTAGCTGAGCATACTGCAAAAGTGATAAATAACTCAGTTAATAACTAAGATTGTTGTTGTTGTGTACCATCGAGTCAGAACCAACACATAGCTGACCCTCTGGCAGGTTTTCAGAGGCAGTTAACCTCATGGGAGATTGCCCATCCTCCTCATGCCTTTGGGATTGCAGTGCAGCTTCTTGCCAAGAGTCCACCAGAGCTCCCTAACTAAGATTATTCAAATTAAAAACAACAACAACAACAAAGTGTTATAGGTCATGAGGCCTTAGACCTGTTAACTTGCTGTCTAAGGAAGTCCAAGAAGCCCCTTTTTGGGCCTGACTCTTTCAGAAATCTGCCTTTGGGTAAGGGGTGAAGTGACAGGGGCTGCAATGTGTTGTGTATGCTTGGTAGACAGCTATATGCTAAACTATAATGTGCGTGTATATATCATAGGTAAGTTTTAGCCACGCTGCAACCATGTCTCAGCAAGCACAGTAAGCCATGCTGAACCATTGTTTTAAATGTAACTGAGCATGGCCAAAGTGTGACAGTAATTCACCTTTGTTCTGAGAACCATAAAAGCTTGGTAGGAAATTTCCCTAGTGGCTTGCCGTAAGGCTCGCAATAATGGTTCACAGTGAAGCCTGGTATGGCGCCTCCATGCAGTCTATGGAAAAACCAAAATGAAAGTAGTGTTTAAGCCTTCTAGAATTCCTTGCCCTCTTTGTTTATTTTCCAATTGACCACTAAACCTAATGGCATTAGGTATTTATCTCAAACCTAACATTTAACATAATAAGCAAAATGTTGGATGTACCATTGAGTAGGAACTGACCCATAGCTGGCCCTTCCTTCAGAGGAAGGAGATTGCCCATCCTTCTCCCGGGAAGTGCTGGTGGATTTAAACCCTATGCCTTTGAGATTGCAGCACAGATTCTGACCACTACATCACCATATAACTAACCTTAAACATAACAAAACAGAGCTATAAGGAAAATTCAAACACAACAGCAACCTTGTTGTTGTTGATATGTGTTGTTGAGACACCAGCAACTCAGAGTGACCCTATCTATGTACAACAGCCTCTGAAGTCTGCTCTATCCTGAGCCAGTCTCACTGACTCTGACACACCTACCCGCATTGCCCCAGTTACAGCATCAATCCATCTCATCTGGGGTCTTCTTCTCCTGTATGGTTCCTCCTTCCTTCCAAATATAATGTCCTCCAAAGACTGGTCCTTCCTGGGCACTGGAGGAAGTATGTGAAATGGAACATTAAAATCCTGGCCTCTAAGGAGAAACTTGGTTATACTCTTTCCAGGACAGACTTGTTTGTTTTCTTGGCTGTTCAAGGCTCTTTTGTAACACTCAAAGGCATCGTTTCATCTTCTGTCATCCTTAGTCATTATCCAGCTCTCTGATGCATAGCAAGTAATTGCAAAAAGACCATGGCCTGGATCAGGCACATCTTAGTCTCAATACTGACATTATTGCTTCTCAATACTCTGGAGAGGTCCCTGACAGCTATAAAATTATAAATAAGTAATAGGAAGGCTAGTGGAAGAAAGTCAGATACGTGGAAACTGAATAACACCTTGCTTCAAATAATAGGGGAATAGGAGAAATAAAATGTGAACGAAGAAAATTTCTTGAAGTCCATGAGAATTAAAACATAACATCATGTAAACTTTTAACATAGGAAAAGCATTGTTCACAAGTCAATTGATAGCCCTAAACTTAAAAAAAGAGTCAAAATAATTATCTTAACATAATAAAGAAATTAGAAGGAAAATGACAAAAAGTATGCACTTTCCAGAAGAAATAAAATAATAAAAATTAGAGCAATAATACATGAAACAATACAAAGAATCAACAAAGCTAGAAGTTGATTAACAAAATTCACAGACCACTTTTGTATTTAATACAGGGAAAGTAAAAGAAGATGTTAATAACATTGATAACAAGTGAAATGGGTGACAACAGAATTAATGAAAGAAAAATAATCATGACAGACAATTATGAAGAATTGTGTTTCAAGAGATTTGGAAATGTAAAACAACAAGAAAAATTTCTAGAAACACATGATCTATCTTAAAAAACAAACGAGGTAAAAAAATTTGAACACTCAACAAATAAGTAAACAAGTCATAAAAACCACTCAACTTTCATCAAAGGACAGAGTAACAAGAAGAAACTTAACAGAGATACAGAAATGTTAATAAAACAACCAACTTGGCCTCAAAGATATACGCAGAGCACTCCACTCAACAAAAGCACAGTGCACATTCTTTTGTCATGCACATAAATTATTCTCTAGAATGTACAATATGTTGGGACAAGCTTCACTAAATTTATAAACAATGTAATAATACAAAGTATTTTCTTGGATCACCATGTCGCTATGAGTTGTGCTTGACTTGATGGCAATCAACAACACAACAGATAGGATATAAGATAGATTAAGGAAAAAGCAATAGACATAGACAGGAGATCAGTACAATCTCACTAGAGAAGGGGGAGACATGAAGAGGTATGCAAGAGATACAGACATATATAATCCTGCACTATCAGTTATAACAACCTTTAGTCTACAAGTGGTACATAGGGAGACAGGCAAGACAGTTATTGTTAGGTGAAGAGTCTGCAGTCATGATCCTTTATAAGTTTATCAGATGATAGTTTAATAAAAATATCCATGTATATGGTAGAGCCAACATATGGCAAGGTTCTATGAATTTATCAATCATAACAAAATACTTTGAGGGAATAGATTACTTCTACCCTGGGGAACATTAAGGTCACTTGTAACACTGTCCCCGACCCCCAAAAATATATTCTATCCCTTACTTATTTGAGAGGGGATTTCTGATGGCTTAGTGGTAAAGAGTTGTACTGCTAAAACAAAGATTGAATACACCAGTTGCTCTGTGGAAGAAAGATGAACAATCTCCTTCCATGCATTTTATAGCCTCTGAAAACTTGCTGGAGGATGAATTTGAGTCAGTCCTGACTGGAGCGCACATAACCACCCAACAACTAATTTGAGTTATGACTGGGGTCTTAAAAACTTATAAGCTGTCGTGCTTGCTTCGGCAGCACATATACTGAAATTTGAACTATACAGAGAAGATTAGCATGGCTCCTGTGCAAGGATGACATGCAAATTCGTGAAGTGTTCCATATTAAAAGAAACAAAAACCAACAAACGAAAAACAAACTTATAAGCTGTCATTGTCATCCTGTCTGGAACTAAGAAGAATAATTAAGAGTACCCAAATTAAGACAGGTGAGGAAGAAGGACAGACCTTCTACTCCAGAAATAACAGCCTTTAAAAAATGCTATGACAATAGAGGACGGTTAGATTACACTAGCAGATATGGCATTGTAGGTGGAGCCCCAAGTGTGCTGGGAAACATAAAGGAGGAAGAGCAGTTGCAAGAAGACCAGTGATTGGAACATGGAATGTGAGAAATATGGATGTAGGAAAATTGGACATTTTTATGGAAGAAATGGAATGCACAAATATTGGTGAACTGAGATGGATTTGCATGGGACATTTTGAATTGGACAATCATATGATCTACTCTGCCAGAAATGAAAAGGCATGGAAAATGGGCTCACACTCATAGTTAAAAAGGAGGGATCATTTCTAGATCCCTCTTAATATACAATATTGTGAGTGACAGGGTAATATGCATACAAGGAAGACTTCTTAATACCACTATTATTCAAATATATACACCAACAATCAGAGCCAAAGAGGAGAAAAGAGAGATTTCTACAAACTTTTTAAAAAAAAAAGATAATTAATTTCAATGAAAATTTACAGAGACTTTGGATTTCCATTCATTCATTGTTGCAATTTTCTCCCCTCCCAACCCTCCACCCAGTACACTACCCTCTTGGAAAAGTAAAAGAAAAATTCTTTCATTGTTTTACAATCCCTTCCCCTAGGGCCACTCCACTATGCAACCTTTGCTCTGGACTCCCGTCATGAGAAAAATACCTAATCACATATCCCTTTTAAACAGTTTTCTCACTCCTCTGCCTCAATGTAGTATACATTATTTAACACATCTTTCTCAGTCTCCCGCCAACCCCAATATCAGTCCTGTTTTACAACAGTGGCACCATGCAGTATTTATCCTTTTGTGACTGAGATACTTCACTCAGCATAACATCCTCCAGGGTCACTCATTTTGAGTAATAGTTCATGAGTTCCTTGTTTTTCAATGTGGCATAGTATTCCATTGTGTGACTATACCACAGTTTCTCTATCCATTCGTTTGTTGATGGGCACTTAGGTTGTTTTCAACTCCTCGCTATTGCAAACAAAGCTGTGATAAACATGGGTGTGCATATATCTGCTTGGGTGTCAGTTATGGTCTCTTTGGGGTAGTGGAATTGCTGGGTCAAATGGTATCTCTATTTGCAACGTTTTGAGAACGCTCCATAGCACCTTCCACAGTGGTTGCACCAATTTCTACCAAGTTTGCATTCTGAAATAAATTGATTGTGCAACCAGGATGCATTAATATTAATGGGTGGCTGGAGTGCAAAAGTTGGAAACAGGAAGAAGGATTAATAGTCAGAAAACATGGACTTGGTGACAGAAATGAGGCTGGAGATAGAACGATAGAATTTTGTATAATCAATGATTTATTAATTGCAAACACCATTTTATAAGAAACACAAATGATGACAATATGTATGAACCTCACCTGATAATCTACACACCTTTTGGTTAGTCTCTACTAAATATGACACCAGAGCTCTAAAATTTACAGAATTTCTAAAATTTCTACACACAGAAAACTCCGACATCTAAACAGTATAAAGACAAATGATCAAATTAAACATGGGTAGAGGACATGGAGAGCCATTCATCAAAGATGTTCAGGAGACCAACAAAACATATGAAGAAGTGCTTGAAAGCATTAGCTGTTAGAGTGATACAAATTGAAACAGCAATGCAATATTATTTCTCCCTAACAATAACATCTAAGTTCATTAAGACAGAAACAACAAATATTGGTGAAATAGTGATGAAATTGGCAGTATCATTATCTTTTGATGGAACTGTAAAATGGGGCAACCACTGTTGAAAATAGTTTGATGAGTCCACAAAAAGTTGGAAGTAGAAATACTGTTTGATTCAGAAATCTCACTACTAGTAAATACACTCTGCTAAATACACTAATGGAATACTATGAAACTTTGAAGAATAAAGAACTAGTGAAACACTAAAAAAAAAAGTTAAACCTTGAGGAAATTACATTGTGTGAAATAAATCAAGTCTCAAAAAGACAAATATTTTATGAACATACTTAAAAAAATCAAGGAAAGAATTATACACAGAACAAACTATATTGTGATGGCTTCCAGGTATGGGAGGGGTGGAAGATGGAAGGGAAAAAAAATCAATAAGTAGATAATAAACATATATTGTTGTTAGGTGCTGTCGAGTATGACTCGTAGTAACCCAATGAACAAAATATCTGGACCCTATTCTATCCTGTGCCATCCTTACACTTGCTGACACACGAGTGTATTTTAGCAGTTACCATGTCAATCCCCTTGGTTGAAGATTTTCTTCTCCTTCACGTACCCTCTACCCTTCTTAGCATCATGTCTCTTTCTAAGAAACAGCCCCTCCTAGGAACATGCCCAAAGTATGTGAGGTGAAACTTCGTCATTCTTGCCTCCAAAGAGCACTTTGGCAGCAACCTCTCCAAGATATATCTGTTTGTTCTCTAGTCCATACATGAGATGTTCAATGCTCTTCTCCAACACCACAGCCCAAAGGCATCAATTCTATTTTGTGATCTATATCACATGCAAGAAATATACTACTGAAGATCATTTAAAAATGGCTAGAAGAGTACATAGATAAGGGAACTGCCAGACAGAAGTTAAAGAAGAAATGAGAAGAGGCCATGGCACATGGCACTAGGGTTATCATTGCTGATGTCAAATGGATCCTGGCCGAAAGTAAGAAATACCAGAATAATGTCTATTTGTGCTTTATTGACTATGCAAAGGTATTTGAGTGTGCAGATCGTAACAAGTTGTGGCTGACACTGAGAATGGGAATTCAGAGCACTTGTTAGTGCTCATGCGGAACTTATACCTGGACCAGAAGGCTGTTGTCTGAATGGAGCAGGGGAACATTTCTTGTTTTAAAATTAAGAAGGGAGT
Source organism: Elephantulus edwardii (assembly GCF_000299155.1). NCBI lineage: Eukaryota > Metazoa > Chordata > Mammalia > Macroscelidea > Macroscelididae > Elephantulus > Elephantulus edwardii. The sequence continues at coordinate 6,743,825 of NW_006399918.1, read as the reverse complement.
ACTTCAGGGTTGTATTCACTCTCCATACTTACTTATTCAGTCTATATGCTGAGCAAATTCTCTGAGAAGCTGGACTCTATCAAGAGGAGTGTGGCATCAGGATTGGAGGGAGACTCATCAATAATCTGCATTATGCAGATGACACAACTTTGCTTGCTGAAGTTGAGGAGGACTTGAAGTACATGTTGAAGAAGATCAAGGAATGCAGCCTTCAGTATAGATTGCATCTCAACGGCAAGAAAACGTACCACTAGACAAATAGGCTGCATCATGATGAATGGAGAGAAGATTGAAACTGTCAACAGCTTTATCTTGCTTGGATCCACAATTAACACCCTTGGTACCAGCAGTCAGGAAATAAGGAGATGCACTGGGAAAATCTGTAGTTAGGGACCTCTCCAAATAATTGAGAAGTAATGATGTCAGTTTGAGGAATAAGTTGTCTCTGATTGGGGTCACAGTCTTCCAGATTACTTGCTATGCATCTGAGAGCTGAACAATGAATAAGGATGACAGAAACATGTATTAAGATACGAAAAAGGAAAGACAATATACATTAAGGGGTTACCAGCCTGGCTTCATCCTCTCTAGGAAGAACTTGCTTTTTCTCCTAGCAGTGCATGGTATATTCAATACTCTTCTCCAGCACCAACACTCAAAGGGAGCTGATAGTAAGCCCTATATTTATAAAGGCATCAGTTTTATATTACCTTTTTTCAGCATTTAAAAATGCATAAAGTCCATGACCATGTATCATACCTATGAGTTGACAATCATATCAGGTCAGTCAAGTCCAGAATTTTTATTCACAATTACAAATTCCTAAAGGACTCTGGAATTTTAGAACTTAAAGGAAATAAATAACTTGCTTGGTGTCAAAACCTGAATTGAATTGTGGAGTGGCTTTTTTTTTGCTATGAGATTAAAGACACTGATATTTTTGGTCACAAATATGTATAAAATTGTCCATCTAACTTGTGGGCAAATTGTGCATTATTATATTAAATATTATATACATAATATATATTTATATTATCACATATTGTATTGATATGTATTGTTCTTAGGTGTGTTTGGGCCAGTTTTGACTCTAGTTGTCCTATGTACAAAACAACAAAATACAATATGGTCTGATCGATTCTTAAAATTACTGCTATGACTATTCCATTGTCAATCTGTCTTCTAGACAGTCTCCCTCTTTTTTGTTGCCTTTCAACTTTACTGATCAGGATATCCTTTACTAGAGACTAGTCTCTCCTGACAAGTACGTGAGATGAAGTTTCCCCATCATCATTCCTAAAAAGCATTTTACTGTACTTATTTTTGAGACAGATTCTCTTTTTCTTCTGGAAGTTCACACTATGTGAATATTCTTTACCAGCCCTACACTTCAAAAACATCAATGCTTCTTTAATCTTCCTTATCCATTGTCCAGCTCTGGAATGTATATAAGGTGCACCTTAGTCTTCAAAGAATTTCCTTTTTAACCCTTTTAAGAAGATTTTTATAATACTGACAACCAAATTACAAAATGGGCAAAAGACAGAATTTTCATGTAGGAAGATACTCGAATGGTCAAGAGACATATGAAGAAACACTCAAAATCAATGGCTGTAAGAGAGATGCAAATAAAAACCACAGTAAAATTGAGATATCATCTCAACCCAGTAGCAGGGGCAGAAAGTTTAATAGGACAGCAAGTAATAAATGTTGGAGAGGATATAGCGAGATAGAAACTCTTATACGTTGTTGTTGTTGTTTTTGATTGCTGTCCAGTTGAGAATGACTCATAATGACTCTATGAACAGAAGGCCTGAAGCCTTTCTATAACTCTTGTCATTTATTCAAACTTCATAGAGTTTCCAGAGGCATGTTGTTTAGGAAGTGGATGCCACTCCTGCTTCCAAACATTGTTAGTGGGATTGTAAAATGGTACAACCACCTTGGAAGGCAGTTTGGCACTTCCTCGAAAAGCTGAACATAGAAATTGCACTGCTTGGAATATACCCTGAGAAAGTGAGAACTAAGGCATATACAGAGACTTGTTTATGTTTACAGTATTATTCACCATCACAAGAACATGGAAACAGCCCAGATGTCTAAACATAATCGAATGCATTAAAAATTATGGTATATTCACACAATGGAATACTATGTAGCATGCAGGAGCAATGATTTTGTAAATTATTACCTAACTTGGGAAGGATTGGAGAGCATTATGCTGAGTGAACAAACTCAGACCCATAAGGACATATACTTTATAAAACCATTGTTGTAGAATGAGTATGAAGATCCAAGGGAACAGGGAAGGGTGGAAACAGAGGGGTGAGGATGTGTGTGTGTGGGGTGGTGATATTAATTATGGAGTTGCACAATTTGATGGGTGGGGGAAGGTGAGGGAAATGGGAAGGATCTGGTGTTAAAAACAATGTATTTGAATTTTGTAAATAAACTAGTATAAAAATAGTATAAAATAGAATATGAATAATTGTATGAAACACAATATAAATGAAAGATTGTATGAAACAATGTATATGAATGAAACATACTGTAAAGGTATTATTATATGAAAATTAAGAAAAAAAGATTAAAAAAAAACAACCCAAGACTTTTGTATTAGATTTACCCTCTGCAAGGCATTATTTTATATCTTGACTGCTGCTTCCACAGGTGTTGATTGTACAGTCAAGTAAAAGGAAATCATAATGAGATTCTGACATCTATGAACAAATTGAGGATATCAACAAGAGATTCCTGGAAAAGGTTTGGTTTTTTTTAACTATAAAAGAGACTTTTCAGGTCCAACTTCTCATTCTGGTCCCTTTCCATCTTTTTCCTCCTGAACTACAAAGGCTTCATTTAGCATAGTTTTGTTCTGATGAGGCTCTCCTATATGTCCACCATCTGGGAGATAGGCAGTAGGAACAGATGGTATATTTTAGATTTCCAAAGAACCTTTGTTATGTTGATGACACAACCTTTCTTGCTGAAAATGAGTAGGACTTGAAAAGCTTGCTGCAGAAGATCAAAGATTATAGCCTTCAATATGGACTGTATCTCAATGTCAAGAAAATAAGAATTCTTACCATTGGACCCAAGCATTGAGAACCTCCTTCACAGGGTTGCTATGAGTTTCCTGAAACTCTATGGCACTTAGCAACAACAACAACAACTGTTGGACCTATAGTCTACATCATGAAAAATGGAGAAAAGATTGAAATTGTCAATGACTTCATATTCAATACACAATCAATACACTTGATACCAACACTCAGGAGATCAGGAGATGGATTGCACTGGGAAAGTCTGAAAACTATTGAGGAGCAATGCTGTTAGTTTGAGGACTAAGATACAACTGATTCAGGCCATGATCTTTGCAATCACTTGTTATGTTGTTGGGAGTTAGATAATGAATAACAATAACACAAGAAGAATTGGTGCCTTTGAACTGTGGTGTTGGAGAAGAGTACTGAACATCTCATGGACTGCCAAAATGGGTAGGTCTTGGAGAAGATACAGCCAGAGTGCTCCTTGGAGGTAAAGACGATAAAACTTCATCTCACATATTTTAAGCCTGTTGTTAGAAGAGCCTGTTCCTTGGAAAGAGACATCATGCTTATGAAGGTGGAGGGATGACAAAAGAAAGACCTTCAAGCAGGTGGATTGACATAGTGATTGCAGCAATGGGCTTAAGAATATTGGAGATTGTGAAAATGGTGCAGGATAGGACAGGATTCAGATCTCCTGTTCACAGTGTCATTATAAGTTAGTTGTACCTGAATTGACGTCACCTAACAATGACATTTACAGTGACTGCAGCAATGGGCTTAGGTGTGTTGGAAGTGAAGAGGGTCATGCAGGATAGGACAGGGTTCTGATCTATTAAGGAAGCGCTATGAATGGTACTTGACTCAACATCTAACAACAAGAAGTGCGTGAGTAACATTTTATAGTTTACAAAAAGCTACACAGAAACCATCCTAATAGATCTTTCTAGCATCGTATGAAATTGTAAAACTGGTTGGGCATTGTCAGACCTCTTTATTTAATTTCACATGGAGGAGATGAGAGAATCACCATCATCAGCATAGGCCCAGTGCTGCTTGCTTTAAGACTGAGGCCAAATTTATCTCTACGCTCAAACCTTTTTATCAATTCTGACACCAGTAATCCCTCAAGTTATTCTCTACTTCTCTGAAGGGCTTGATTAGTCATTACAGTGCTTACAGAGAACTTGTAACCATACTCATGGTTATGGGGTTTATTAGCAAAGTGACTGATTACTGTTCAGGATCAGGAAGGATTCAGGATTCAGGTCTTTCAGACAAGTCAGTCTCTTTTGTTTGGAGATTGAGGAAGCAGCTGAATACTCTGAGATGGGTGCTTCTGAGATGGGCGCTTTCACCTTTGTGAGAGCAAAAGGGAGTGTTTGATTGTGAAGGAGTGTGGAATGAAGGACTTCATGGAGTGCCTTGGTTTTTAAATTCATTTGGGCCCTCAGGCCTGTTGTTGTTAGGTGCCATCGAGTTGTAGATGACTCATAGCAAACCTATGAATGAAAGGCCTGAGCACGGTTCATAGAGTTTCCAGAGGTAAGCCATTTCAGAAGTGGATACCACTCCTGCTTCCAAGCTTGTTTTAATCGGGAAGTTCAAGCAAACACTGTCCACCATGGGTAACCATTATCACATTTGGCACATCAGTGTCATAGTGTTCAGCATCACAGCAACCATGAGTTACCTCTGTACAGCAATGCACAGACCAGTGCTATACCACTCAGAAGAATGTTTGACAAAAAACAATTTAAACCAGGCCTGAGTGTCGCAGGTTAAAATCACCCACCTTGGGCTTGGTAGCATAACTTTCTGTCCACTCAGCCAGTGTAGCTCTCTCTATGTTGTGGTTGTTATTGTTGTTAGGTGCTGTCGAGTCTTGTTGTGGAGGAACATAACTTCTAAATCATACAGTACTCTTCTGTCAGTTTGCCATACTGAGGTAATCTGGGTTTGCTGTGATGATGAGCCTTGTGCCTTTTGGGTGTCAAATGCCATAAGCATTGCTTATGTTGGACTGTGTTTGGTGGAGCTCTCAGTTTAAGACAGGTTTGGAAGAAAGAGTGGCATCTTTCCTAAACCACATGCCTCTAGAAACTCTATGAAGTTGGGGAAACGATGATAGTTATGAAAAGACTGCAGGTCTTTTGCTCATAGAGTTGCTATGAGTTGTCATTGACTTGATGGCAATCAACAACAACAACAACAGCAACAACAAGAAGTCTCTTTAGATTTGTGCTAAAAGGCTTCCCACTCTTTTACCTTTCGGCCCTGCCTCTGCCATGCTCAGGAAAGAAGTAAAACTTTGTAGCTCTACCACTGTTGTTGTTAGAGGCAGTCTAGTCAAGTATGACTTGTGGCATCCTTAAAACAATAGACCTGAATTCTGCCCTGTCCTGTGCCCTCCTCTTCATCTGTGACACACTTGAGCCCATTGCTAAAATCCATCTTATTGGGGATCCTAGAGGCAACCCTGTTCCTCCACTGAGTCTGCACCCAAACGTCTCAGCTTTTGCTTTGTAGGTTGTCACACCCACTGCCTCCATTTGTGGGTTGAGAAATCCACATTACTACTTCATACTAACCAGAGTGCTTCTTGGAGGCAAGGATTCTGAATCTTCATCTGACATACTTTGGGCATGTTGCATGGAGGAACCAGTCCTTGGAGAGGTATGTCATGCTTGGAAGGGTGGAGGGACAGCGCAAGAGAGGAAGACCCTCAATGAGATGGGTTGATTCAGTGAGTGGGGTAATGGGAGTGGGTGTGTCGGAGATAGTGAGGTTGGCACAGGATAGAGCAGCATTTAGGACTCTTGTACATGAGTCACAAGCACATAACAACAACATTTTATTTTGTCATCCTCATAATTTTTTACATAGGTAAACCCAAAGCACAGTCATCGTGCAATCCATCTGGTTGGTGACTAGGATTCAGGGAAGTATTTGTAAGATCTGACTTATTGTATAGTCTGATTATGTAAACTAATATTGGATGTGACTACCTATTCTAATGCACAAAACATACCTTCATGAAGCAAGATTCCCCTTCTCTCAATTGGTGAGTGTCCTTTGTGTGACCAATACCACAGCTCCCTGCTCCTTCAGTCACTCACATATCCCTTCCCAATCTTGTGCTGTTGTTGAGTACCATTGAATTGGAACCGACCCATAGCTGACCCACTAGTAAGTTTTCAGAGGCTGTTAACCTCATAGGAGGAGATTGTTGTATTGTTAGGTGCCATCAAATTGACTAAGACTTATAGCAACCCTATCAATAACAGATCAAAACTCTACCTTTTCCTGCACCATCCTCCCAATCTCCAATCTTAGATACCCTGAAAGGGTAAAAAGTCAGAGGGAGGGGCATGTGATCTGGGCTAGTTAGGGTTTGGAAAGGTGGTGCTAAACCAGCTGGGCTAAATTTGCATAATTTGGCTGCCTCTATAAAGGGCACAGCACTTCACGCTAATAGCCTCTGTAGAAGAAGTTTTAAGTTCACTAATGGGGGGAATGTTCAGCTCTGGTATTTGTAACAGAGAAGAAGAGAATTTCCCTTTTTGGTAAAGAAGAGGTTTCTGAGTGTAAGAAAAGGTCTGTGTATGGAAGAAGCCCTGATACCAGTTCAGGTATGGTTTTAGTCTCAGAGATTTGGAGTTTCATGGAAAGAAATCCATGGGTCATGAGGTGTTTGTACATCTAGATTAAGAGTGAAGGCTTCTGGAAGTTTCTAGAAAGTCTAGAATGGTATTTCTTTCTATTTGGGATTTCTTGATTCAGAAAACTCAAGGACTGAAGGGGAGAGGAAGAAAATGGAAGATCTAACTGATGACTGTGCATTTTGTTTCCCTTAGAGGACAATGGCCAGACTCTGCTTTCTGTTGTTCCTAACGGTGACCATTAGAAGATGCAGTGCAGGTAAACAGCACTTTTTGTTTGCTGTTGAGTCAGAACTGACTCACAGTTTACTCTCCAGTGGGTTTTTAGTGGCAGCAAATCACACAGGAGGAGATTGTACATCCTACCACACAGTAGCTGGTGGATTCAAACTGCACACCTTTGGGTTTTCAGTGTAGCTTGTTACCATTAGGCTACTAGAGATCCACAAATATCTTTTTGGAGTATCAATTCCTTTAGCTCTCTCTGTAGTTCAATGGAGTGGAGGAAATAAAACTGGTTTGTGTCGTTATATACAATGGATCAGCGGCAAAGTCACTGCGATGCATTCATAACACTTGATAGCAGACATAAGGTGCTGCTTTTTGGTCTCACTCGGGGTTCAGGCTGAGGTGTGGACTGAGGCATGTCTTGGATCTCATGCTCTGTGCTTCTGTGTGTCTTTGAAAAGGTTAAAGGGTGCACAATATAGATTGTGTTACTTCCCAGTCACTCCAACTCCTCTGACCTTGGCCTCATGTTATTTAGAGGGAGCTAGATGGTCAGTGATAGCTTGGCTCCACAGTCAACACTCTCAGCACCAGCAGCCAGGAAATTAGAAGACGTATTGCCATGGGAAAGTCTGCTGTTAGGGACCTCTCCAAAGTACTGAAGAGCAATGGTGTCTCTCTGGAGACTAAGGTGTGTCTGATATAGGCCATGGTCTTCGCAATCACTTGTTATGCATCAGAGAGTTGGACAATGACCAAGGAGGATAGAAGGAGAATTGATGCCTTTGAGCTGTGGTGCTGGAGAAGAGTATTGAGGGTACCCTGGACTGCTAGGAAAACAAACAGATTCATCCTGGAAAGGGTCAAACTGGGCTGATCCTTGGAGGCAAGGATTCTAAGGCTTTGTCTAACATACTTTGGACATGTTGTGAGGAGAGACTGGTCCTTGGAGAGGGACATCATGCTTAGTAGGGAGGAGGGACAGTGCAGGAGGGGAAGGCCCCCTATAAGGTGGATTGATTCAGTGACTGGGGTAATCGGGATGGGTGTATTGGACGTGGTGCGATTGGCACAGGACAGAGTAGAGTTCAGGGATGTTGTACATAGGGTCGCTATGAGTTGCAAGCGACTTGATGGCACATAACAACAACAGCAGATGGTCAGTGATGTGTCCAGGGAACATCCTCCACTAGTCTTCAACCTCACAATAGACATAAATACATCAGTTTTCATTGTTGTTTTATTACTTATTTTAGTTAGTTAAAACATATTCACAAATATCTTCTTATCCTCTAGGTTTTCAAACTGAAAAAAATCATTGCTATCAAATCGGAACTGACTCATAATTGACACTCACGTGGGTGTTTGGATGCTATAAATTGTATAATGGGAGCTTGCTCATTTTTCTCCTGCAAAACCACTGGTGGATTCAAGCCACTAGAGAGGTGCCACCTTTGGGTTAGGGCGCAATTCCTCATGGACCACACCATCAGAGCTCCCCAGATGTTAGAGGAGTTTACCAGTGCACTATTAGAGAAGAAGAAAGGAGATGACCAGAGATGTTAAATGTCTGCCCAAAAGAGCTCTGATATGAATTATCTGGGATTTTATCTGAGTCTTTGAAATCAAAGTTTGGTATTCTCTTCCTCCCCCGACTCTGAATCACCCAGGCTTTCAGAATAACCTCGAAGCTTTTAGACTATTACAAAAGACCTTTCATCCTCTATAATAAAACCCCAAACTCACTGCTGTAGGTTCAGTTTGGATTCATACACACCTTCTATTTGGTTTTTTGGGCTGCAAATCTTTTCAGAAGGAGATTTTCCATTTTCCTTACTCCCATCACCCACTCCCATAGAACAGCCAGTAGAGCTGGACTGCTGAACTTTCCAATAGCAGCAAAAAAAGTAACGCCTTAGCCTTAGTTAATTTCGCACCTTTGGCTCTCATCAAGTTGTGCATTATAATATTTGCTCTGGCCACAGAAAATGATGAGTTGTAGTTTTTCTGAATTCTAGACCAAGTTCTAGTATCTCTTCATGACTTTTTATGTGCTACCACCTTTTACTCTTCTTTCTGGAGCACTGGTTCCCTTTTGTTTCTGTTCTACTCTTATTCATCCATTAGACTCAGTCTTCTCTGAGTTACATTTGCTCCCTTCCCTAAGGGGAGCTGTGGAGGCCTAGTGTAAAGAGTGTACTGCCAAAGACTTGAGGTTTGAATTCCCCAGCTGCTCCACAGAGAAAAGTGGGCAATCTCCTCCTGTGTGATTTACTCCCTGGAAAATCCATGGAAGTTCAGCTATGAGGTGGTTTTGATTTGATGATACATGAAAACAACCATGATGTTTCCCTAAAATGTCCCTGTCTCACATATCTCAGTTGGGTGTGTTTTGTTTGGGTACTTGCATGTAGAAAGGATTTCTTAAATAAATGGGTTAAACTGTCTCTGAGTGACCAGTGTTTTGAGGTGTGTATTGTAGACATTGAACTAAATTAATTGAGAGGAAAGGTTCAGCTTTTGAACAACCAGTAGTAGATTTTGTTTCAGACAGTTTTGGCAGAAAGAATTCATCCCGGATGTGGAGGAGGTCTGAATCACAAGCAAGAGGAAGAGCTGCAATGGGCAGGACCTGGAAGGTGGTGAAGAATGACTTTTTCAGTAGTTCCAGATCATTAATGAGAGATTTTATATCCTCTAACAGGGACCAATCCTCTTAACATTTTAGAGGAGAACACCTACTGTGGTGGTTTTTCCTTCCGTTCCATGCCTACAAGCTGCAAGGAAATAAAAGAAAGTTGCCATACAGCACCAGGTGAGTACCATGAGAACCCCAGTGTTTCATCCTGGAAACCACTTTTTTTAGCTAAAGAGAACCCAGGCATGGAAACCTGGAGATATCAGTATTCTAGTACTACTGTCTATCTGACTGTGGCTGCCACACAAATTGGTTTCTAGTGGAATTTTCAAGGCTTTTATGTCTCGCCTCATTTATGTCGGAAGTTAACACATGACACAGGCAGAGTGCAGTGCTCCTGATGAAAGGGAAGTTGGTGGCAAGAACTGCGAAGGATCTGAGATTTTACTCTTCTTGTAATCCAACAATTACCCTGCCACATTTTTATGCATGTTGACAGAACATGAGACTCCTGAGTTAGAAAGAAAGAATTTTATGATTTATAGCATTGGTAGTAGTCTGAGTATTGTTATTTCTCTTCCTTGCCTTCTGAGTTCCAATACCTATAGTGTGACACAAAGAGAGCCAGATGCATCTGCACAGATAGTGGGCTTGTCAAGCAAACTGACTGACACAGTTAGTCAGGAAAGACACAATAAAGCCTTTAAAATTTAGCTTATTACTCACATAGATTAAAGTCAACATTGTATTCTTTATCCATACATATTCAATCTGTATGCTGAACAAATCATTGCAGAAGCTAGATTCTATCAAGGACAATGAGGCATTGGAATTGGAAGAAGACTCTTCAACAACGTGCATTAAATTGATAACACAACCTAGCTTGTGGAAAGTGCAGAACACTTGAAAAACTTGCTGTGGAAGATCAAAGACTACAGTCTTCAATATGGATTACATATGAACATAAAAAAATAAAAAATTCTCACCACTGAACCAATAAGCAACTTAGAGACAGAAGAAGAAAAAAAATTGAAGTTGTCAACAATTTCATTTTGCTTGTATCTGTGATCAATACCCACAATAATAACAGACAAGTAATCAAAGTATGGATACATTGGCATAATTTGCTGTTAAGGACTTCTTCAAAGTGCTAAAGGGCAAAGATGTCAGTTTAAAGAATAAGTTGCACCAGATCCAAGCCATGGTCTTTTAAACTACTTCCTACACATATAAAAAATTAGATAATGAATAAGCAAGACAGAAGAAGAACAGATATATTTAAGTTGTAGCACTGCAGAAGAGTATTGAATATCCCGTGGATGGTGAAAATTCATCTCACATACTTTTGGGCATATTGTCAGGAGGGGCTAGTGTTTGGTTAAGGAAATCATACTGGGAAAGGTGGAGGGTCAGGGAAAGAAAGGAAGATCTCCAAGAAGATGAGGTGACAAAGTGACTGTAATAACAGGCTTGAGCATATCATAGATCATGAGGATGATGTAGAACACGACAAAGTTCAGATCTGTTGTTATAGGGTTGTTATGAGTCATGGTTGACTCACTGGCACCTAACAACAACAACTCACCTAGACAGCAAAGTCAAGTTTAGAAAAGTGAGCTTCCAGAAGTCTTTATCTTCCACAGAGACACAGAAACAAAACGGCCAAATAAAAAATCCAACATAGGTGTTGGGGTGCTTTGTTGCTGCTTAGTCAATTTATGCTGAAGCCAAGCCATCTTACAGCTGTCAGTTGATCCTAAATGAGAGACCACTCTCTCTCTCCCATCATCTAGGAGGTGATGAGCTGTCTTATGACAGTCTCACTGGATGATAAGGGGGTGGTTGAGGAATAACCTTGGGTCAGCTCTTCACATGTCTCCCATGTTTGGTAGAATCAGACGTATTTTGTGAAGTCTAGGTCAACTGTCTCTAGGCCTTGTTTATGTGGCCTGTTCAACTGCACACAAGGTTATCAGAATAGTAATGGGCAGTTACCATGCTTGCCATTTGCACAGAGGTCTTCAGCTATAACCTAGAGGCTGGATATGTGGTTGGGTACAGATTTCTGCCCTCTGAGGAGACAGCTAGGTCTATCTTTTAAGGGCGTTTATATAAACATCCATATAACATATTATCCTATATACTATGGCACTTTGGTGGCTTAGTGGTAAGAAACTGTGCTGCAGTCCTGAAGGCACACAGTTCAAATCTACTAGCTTCTCTTTGAGAGAAAGATGAACAATCTCTTCCTGTGAGATTAAACTGCCTCTGAAAACCCACTGGAGGGTCAGCTATGGGTCAATTCCACCTCAATGGTACACAACAACAACAACAACATGTCAATGAAAGACAGACATAAGATGAGAAGAAGTAATTTATGTTGCAGGAAAATGATTTTCCAATAGAGGATATGTGTGGGAATGAGCATTAATTGTATATACTTACATTCCCACAGACTTTCTGATTCTGTTATCTGAGATGGGACATGCACTCTTAGAAAAGGTCGTCCTGGTGTCTCCACAGATGGCCTGTATTTCCTGAGTACTAAGAATGGTGTCATCTACCAGACCTTCTGTGACATGACCTCTGGGGGCGGTGGCTGGACCCTGGTGGCCAGTGTGCATGAGAACAACATGTTTGGGAAGTGCACAGCAGGTGATCGTTGGTCCAGTCAGCAGGGCAACAGAGCAGACTACCCAGAAGGGGACGGCAACTGGGCCAATTACAACACCTTTGGCTCTGCAGAGGGAGCCACGAGCGATGACTACAAGGTTGGTGCCACTCAATGACCACTTGGGAAATGGTGGGGAATTGAGTGTTGCTGGACCGCGGCATAGGGGGTTAGGAGATCCAAATGGGAGATGGGTATGTGAAACATGGGGTAGAGAGAAAGAAATAAATACTTAGGTGTCTTAAATGCAAATTTCTCATGGATTTAGGACACCTAAGTATTTCTTTGTTTCTGAATAGTGCTGCCACTTTGTCATTGGATCATTACGTTCCTAGTGCATCTGAGGGTTTCATGCATACTGGGTCTTTTGTGACCTCCTGTGATCTCCTGGCTGGATTAATGCCTCTTGTTCTTCAGAACCCCGGCTACTATGACATCCAGGCTGGCGACCTGGGCATCTGGCATGTGCCCAACAAGTCCCCACTGCAGCGCTGGAGAAACAGCTCCCTGTTGAGGTATCGCACCAACAATGGCTTCTTCTCCGGTATGGGAAATAACCTGTTTGGACTCTACCAGGTACACATGTGCTGAGTGGGAGGTTTTAGTCTGGTAAATAAAATGTTAAGTGTTTTGGGTGAGAGTGAATCTGCTCTCCAGGGTTTCAGGCCACTATAAAGTTTCTGTCCTGACTGCTTCCCATGCTCTGGTCCACTGTTAACTGATGTCCCAACTGTCTGAGGAACTTTGAGCCAACTCTATGGGAGAAGTGGGTGGGAAAGAGAGGAGGACAACAAAGAGAGGAGGACTGTGGAAAAAACATAGTCATGGGAAAGGGATCACTGTAGTTTCTGAATAATGACAGCTACCTTGAAGCAAGCCACCTCACCTGCATATCTAATTTGGCAACATCTCTGCTTTTCTCACATAACAAACATCTCATTTGGGTTTTTACAGAAATATCCAGTGAAATATGGAGTAGGAAGATGTTGGGCTGATAATGGCCCTGCAATTCCTGTGATCTATGACTTTGGTAATGCTCAGAAAACAGCATCTTACTACTCACCATTAAGTCAGAGTGAGTATTTGCTCCCTAAACCCAGTCATTAGTTGTTCTCTGTGTTCTTAGACTATGCCAACATCTTAGAAGCTTGACATTATTTTCCTTTCTTTAATATTTGTGAAAAACTTAGGATGTTAAAATGGTATCATCTCCATTGTTGGGAGAATGAACATTGAGAGATTAGGAATTTATGGAAGACAGTATGGTATGTAAGCAGCAGAGCCTGGATATAAACTCTGGAGCTGGCCTCAGAGCCTGCACTGTTCTTACATATACAACTTTATATAGCAGTTAAGAAGAGTTGCAGGCTAATGGTCACAGTAAAAGAAAACTAGTGAAGGTGTGAGGAAAAAATAATTTTGAATTGAAAAGATAGCTGTCTTTGAAAAGAATACTTTTTGGGCACAATAAAGTCACAGGAGTTAATACTTTGATAGAAAAATCAAAGTAATTGTTATTTAAGTTTGATATTTCAATGAAAGTATGTGGTTGTAGGGGGAAAAAGATGTAATTAGATGAGATCTGTAAACAGAAACATATGGTCATATTTAGTAATTGTTTATTCCTCTGTACTTTTGAGAGATTTTTAATGATCTTTCTTTAGGGATTAACTATTCCCTGGAATTTAACTATTCCCTGAAATTTTAGCATAACAAAGATCTTCTTTGGCCTCTGGATGTGGGGTGATGCTTACACTCAGCCATGTCCACCAGTTGCTCACCACCGATAACCTAGACTCCATCCCACAGACCTAAGTGCAGAATTACAGTCCGAGTTTTGGAATCGCTGGGCTGGTCAAAAGGAAGTTGTTTCTAGTTCTTCCTTTAAATACTCCAGTCTTTTGTCTGCCTCTTCTTTTCTAGGAGAATCTGTTGCAGGATTTGTCCAGTTCAGGGTGTTTAATAATGAGAGAGCTGCCAATGCCCTGTGTGCTGGAATAAGAGTTACTGGCTGCAACACTGAGCATGTGAGTCTTCAGGGAGACCAAGAGTCTGTGGGTGTGTGAATGAGTATGTATAAGTAGAGTATGCCTTTATTGTAAGGTTGCTGAGGAAGGACAGAATCCAGTTCAGGCCAAGAAAGACAATTTATTGAGGAGAAACTGCCAGATCAGCACCTACTCAAAGTTAGAGTGGAGTCTTATAAGGAAATTGGAGAGTTAGGATGTTTACAGCTGGTTAGTACAAAATAAGGGAGCAGGTCAGGGGTATAAGTAGTTATTCCTGGGAAAGGGAGTTGAAATAGTTTTGCAGCTCTAACAGAAATAAACAGAGTTACATCTGTTGCTTTGATTATTTTTGTGGCTGTCTTGGGGAAAGGAAGGGAAAGCAGCTCTGGGGCCTTAACATTCCAGCCTTTTGTTATATGTTTGGAGCTGCTGAGGTTCCCTTCTGTAACTACTTCCTGCTGGATGGAGTTATGATCTAAAGGAGGAAAAAGCTGTTGGTTTTAGGCAGCAGAGTTAGCAGATGTGACAATAGAGGGTAATGGTTGGCACTCAATTAATAATATGAGGAGTTCATGGACTGTGTGATTGGCAAAGGATCTCACCTGCTCCTGTAGAAAACTAGAGAGAAATTGCATAAGGCAAAGACCAAACATTAAGATTAAGAAAATTACGAGGGGAGCTCTGGTGGCCTAGTGGCAAGGAGCTGCAACTACAATCCCAGAGGTGCGTGGTTTGAATCCACCAGATGCTCTGCTGGGGAAGGAGGGACAATCTCCTGTACCAGTCAGATCTGATTTGATGGTACACTCACACAAAAAAGAATAAAATAAAAATTTAAAAAAAAGAAGAAAATTATGGTAAGAGGACTGAGGAAGGAGAGAAGCCGGGGTAGCTAACCTTTGAGAGATGAGAAAAATTTCTATTGGCTTACTATGTTTGCTGCAAGACTTGATTTTAGGAGTACTAGAGCATTGAGATTGTACACAGCTTTAGTTTGCTTGGCTCTGTAGTCAACAGTCTTGGGACCAGCAGCCAGGAAATTAAAAGGCGCATTGCAATGGGAAAGTCTGCTGTTAGGGACCTCTCCAAAGTATTGAAGAGCGATGGTGTCTCTCTGCAGACTAAGGTGTGTCTGATACAGGCTATGGTCTTTGCAATCACTTGTTATGCATCAGAGAGTTGGACAATGACCAAGGAGGATAGAAGGAGAATTGATGCCTTTGAGCTGTGGTGCTGGAGAAGAGTATTGATAATACCATTGACTGCTAGGAAAACAAACAGATTTGTCCTGGAAAGGGTTAAACCGGGTGGCTCCTTGGAGGCAAGGATTCTGAGGCTCCGTCTAACTTACTTCGGACATGTAGTGAGGAGAGACCGGTCCTTGGAGAGGGACATCATGCTTGGGAGGGTAGAGGGACGGCGCAGGAGAGGAAGGCCCGCTATGAGGTGGATTGATTCAGTGACTGGGATAATTGGGATGGGAGTGTCAGAGACGGTGCGATTGGCACAGGACAGAGCGGAGGGCTGTTGGACATAGGGTCGCTATGAGTCGCAAGTGACTCGACGGCACATAACAACAACAACAACAACAGGGCATTATGGCTTGGTTTTGATTGGGAGGATGGAGCATTTTGAATTTGGTCTTCTGTATTTTGGTGGTTAAAAAGTCTTGCACACAGACTTTAGTCCAGATGGTTTACAGTCAGTGTAAATTGAGTTGCCACAGATGAAGAATACTCCTGAGGTAAAGCATTGTGTGGAATTATTTGACAGGGAAAGGGCGTGACTGCAATAAGAGGAGGAAATATTGCCTACTGCTTTTGTGCCCTTAATTGAAAGTAGGCAGGTAACATTTGAAGTAGGGAGAACGATTATATTGTTTGCTCGTTGACCTATAAGAATTATTTTGTTGGGGTTTAAGGTGCTATTTTCTGAAGTTCAATTAGGTGGAATAAGAAATTTGCTTTTAGCTTGTTCTTCTTTTCCTCTTCTAAGTTTTTACTGTTGAACACTGAAATAACAGTTAAAAACGGGTTTGAGTTACTTTGGCGACTTAAAGCTTTTTCTTCAAGTTTTTTTCTAGTATCAGGGACAGACTGATTGATAGAATGAGAATTTTTTACTATTCTCTCAAGAGACTTAGGGTTTAAGTTAGTGAATTTTAAAAGTTGCAGGGCTCTTTAAATTTGGATTTATTTACTTATTTTAACTTGGGCTGAAAATTTAAGGTGCATGAAAAATACTCTAAGGAAAATAGAAGCAAAACAGAATTTTTAAATTTATTTTAATAAAAGCAAAAACTACATGCATATGTAGGTTATATTTTATAAACTTTTAGTTTGTTTATTGCTGCCATTCCTTACCACTCTAATGACTGCTACTTGAGAAAGGGGAGTGTGCAGAGGAGCTTGGCATATTTGTCTGTGTGTTTTGGTCTGGAGTGCTGCAGGAGGGTGTGCTGGGTTGGCATTAGAAAAGGAAGGGACGTGATATGCTATTTGGAGGTCAGGGTTGGAAAATTAAAAGAGTGATATTTTAGTTGCAGAAGATTTTAACTAGGAGATTAGTCATGAGGAGTTAAACTAAGCAGGATGAGTAGTGAGGGAGAGAGAGAAAAGCAGAGAGCGAAAAAGTTTGGCTGCAGTTTCAGGCTGGGTCTGGGAGAGGCTAGGAAAAAGGGAGAGGAGAAAGGGAGGAGAGCTTTGAGTCCAAGGTGGTGAAGAGGGCCTCATGTGATGAGGTGACATTTTCATATGGCAGAGGTGGGAGAGCAGGAGTAGTAGAGAGATCAGTGAGGATCAAAGATGATGGGAGGTGATCAAGAAAAGGAGAGCGCTTAGAAAGACTAAAAGAATTTGATAAGTATGGCAGTTTCCCCCTCACACTATTTTTTTAAATTGTGATTTTAGTGAAAGTATATGGAGAACATGGATTTCCATTCATTCATTGTTGCATATTTTCCTCCCTGCCCCCTCCCCCAGTTTGCTTTTTCTTTGGAATAAAAAAATTCTTTCGTTGTTATACAGTCCCCTGCCCCCCAGTACACTTTACTATACAGCTCTTATTCTGGACTCTTGTCATGCCAATAATACCTAATCATATATTTCTTTTATACAGTTCTCTCCCTTGTCTGTTTCATGTACATTATTTATGCCCTTTTAAAAAATTCCCCCCAACCCCCATGTCAGTCCTGTTTTATAACATTGGCATTGCAGAGTTGCATCTGTTGCTTTGATAATTTCTGTGACTTTCCTGAGGAAAGGAAGGGAGAGCAGCTCCAAGGTCCTAACATAAGTTTTGCCTTTTTACTACGATGCCCTTTGTTATGCTTTATATTCATGAAGTTCAATTTATTGATATCTCATTGATTATTTGTTTGGAGTAACTGAATGTTGCTCATTAAGATAGAGTGACAGGATGAGGAAGAGATATGGGGTCAACAAAGATAATTTTGTTTTGCTCATGTGGAGATTGAATTACTTATGAGACAAATAGATGGAGAGATCCAGACAGATGTAGGATGGATAGGGAGGTCTCAAGCTTAAGAAAATCTAACCTAGCGGCAGAAGTTGCGAAGTTATCTGTGCTGTTAATGGCTACAATCATGGGAAAAGATGAGTCATAACAGTAAGAATGAAGGGTGCACTGAGCCTTGAAGAATAACTTTCAGAGGCTGGCTTGAAGAGGAAAGGTTGAGGGAGGGACCTAAAGATGAGTGCTAAATAATGTAGAAATAATCAGAGGAGAGAGCATTACTTTGTAATTCATTGAAGAGGCTCTTAAGGGAGTGATGGGGGCAACACTGAAAGCATGTGGCAAGATCAAATAGGATGAGAACCAAAGATCCCAGGGGATTTGATCATGAAGACCTTGATGGTTTTTCTTCATTGGCTCCTTCTTTCCCTAATTCCTAGCACTGCATTGGAGGAGGAGGGTTCTTCCCAGAGAGCAGTCCCAGGCAGTGTGGGGATTTCTCAGCCTTTGATTGGGATGGATATGGAACCCACAAAGGCTCCAGCTCCAGTCGACAGATAACTGAGGCATCTGTGCTGCTGTTCTACAGATGAGAGGTCTGTGCTATGGAAACTCAACCATCTCTCATTCCTAGATAAGGAGTTAAAAAAACCTGGAATGCTAACACGTAAGAACAAGACAATAAATTGCATCAGTGAATGATTCTGGCCTGCTTTGAATTATTTTTACTCTTGACTGAAATCCTGAGGGATATTTTACAAACTCTCTACTTCTCCACACATTGTTCTGCTAGGAGAGGAAGTCTGTGAAAGAAGGAAAACCCCTAAGGGAAGGGAGCAGTTGCAGGAACTCCAGCAGAAAATAATGTAGAAGATAAATACTGGACAAGAACTTGGTTTTTGGTTGTTGTTGTTGTTGTTGCTATTTGTTGCCATCGAGTCCGCTATGAGGGACTCTGTGAACAATGGATCTGAACCCTGATAGATTCTGGACCTTCCTTATCATCTCTGATATACTTGAGCCCATTGTTACAGTCACTGTGCCAATACATCTCATTTAAGATTTTCCCCTCCTTTGCTGATCCTCCACCTTTTCAAGAATGATATCCTTTTCCAAGGACTGACCCCTCCTAAAAACATGCTCAAAATATGTAAGACAAGTTTTACTATCCTTGCTTCTAAGGAGTACTCTGGTTGCACCTTTACTAATACGTATTTGTTTGTTCTTTTGACAGTCCATGGAATATTCAGTACTCAACTACAATACCATACCTCAAAGGCATTGATTTTTCTTCAGTCATCCTTATTCATTGGTTGTTACGTACCTGTGAGTCAACTCTGACTCATAGTGACCTTTGAAGCAATGGCTTTAAACCTTGCCCTATTATGAACCAACTTTACCATTTCTGGCCCACCTGACCCTATTGTCACAATCACTGTATCAATCCATCTCATCCAGGGTCTTCCTCTCTTGTGATGACTCTCTACCCTTTCAAGCTTGATGTCCTCCTCCAAGGACTGATGCCTCCTGACAACATGCTTAAAGTATATGAGATGGAGTTTAAAATCTTTGCCTCCAAGGAACAACCTGATTTCACTTTCTCAGATGGATGCTGGCTGTATGTAAAGAACACCAGTAGTATGTCTGTTTACGCTTTATTGACTATGCAAAGGCATTTGACTGTGTGGATCATAGTAGGTTATGGCTAACATTGAGAGAATGGGAATCCCAGAGCACTTAATTGTGCTCATGTTAAACCCATATCTAGACCAGGAGGCTATTGTGCAAACAGAGCAAAGGAACACTGTTGTTGTTATTAAGTGCTGTCGAGTCATAGGTGACCCATAGAGACCCGATGAACGAAAGTCCTCAACACTTGTGTGACTTTCATCCTTTCTCCAGGTTCATAGGGTTTCCGTAGGCAAGCTATTTATGGAAGTGGATGCCACTCCTGCTTCCAAGCTTGTTTCAACCAGGGAGCACCACCAAACACTGTCCACTGTGGGTAACTGTTATCACATTTGACACATCAGTATTGCAGTGTTCAGCTTCACAGCAACCACAAGTTACCTCTGTATGGCAAGTGGACACACCAGGGCTATACGGCTTAGAAGAATGTTGGACCAAAAACACTGAAAAACAGGCCTGAGGGCCGCAGATTAAAAGTCAGCCACCTTTGGCTTGGTAGCATCACTTTCTCTCCACTAGGCCAACTGATCTTTCTCTATGATGATGTTATTGTTAAGTGCCGTTGAGTCGTAGGTGACTCATAGCGACCCTATGAAGGAGAGTCCTCAATGCTTGGGTGTCTTTCATCCTTTCTCCAGGTTCGTAGGGTTTTTGGAGGCAAGTTATTACGTGGTTTAAAATGAAGAAGGGAGTGAGTCAGTGTTGTATTTTCTTTCCATACCTATTCAATCTATATGCTGAGTAAATTATTTGAGAAGCTGGACTCTCT
This sequence comes from Elephantulus edwardii, assembly GCF_000299155.1. Lineage (NCBI taxonomy): Eukaryota > Metazoa > Chordata > Mammalia > Macroscelidea > Macroscelididae > Elephantulus > Elephantulus edwardii. The sequence continues at coordinate 6,723,638 of NW_006399918.1, read as the reverse complement.
AAAGAGGAATGTGGCATCATGACTGGAGGGAGACTCATCAATAACTTGCTTTGTGCAGATGGCACAGCCTTGCTTGTTGAAAGTGAGGAGAGCTTGAAACATTTGTTGTAGAAGATCAAAGAACACAGCCTTCAATATGGATTGCATCTCAGTGCCAAAAAAACCCATATTCTTACCACTGGACCTTTAGTCAGTATCATGAAAGATGGAGAAAACATTAAAAATGTCAACAACTTGATCTTGCTTGGATCCATAATTAATACCATTGATATCAGCAGTCAGGAAATCAGGAGACATATTGCATTGGGTAAGTCTGCAGTTAGGACGTCCCGAAATTATTTAGGAGTAACAATGTCAGTTTGAGGACTAAGGTATGTCTGATTCAGGCCATAGCTTTTCTGATCACTAGCTATATATCTGAGAGCTGGACAATGAAAAAGGATGACAGAAGAAGAATTGAAGTTTTTGAGCTGTGTTGTTGGGGTACTGAACTTCCAACGCTCTGCCAAAGAACAACAACAACAAAAATGTCTTAGAGAAGGTGCAGCCAGAGTGCTCTTTGCCTCACATACTTTGGGCATGTTGCTAGGAGGAGATGTTCCTTGGAGAGGGACATGATGCTCAGAAAGGTAGAATATCAGTGAAAGAGAGGAAGATCCTCAACCATGTGGATTAACAGTGACTGCTGTAATCGGCTCTAATGTGTCAGAAAGGGTGAAGATATCACAGGATAGGACTGAGTTCAGGTCTGTGTTTTATAGGATCACTATGAGACTTGACTCAATGACACCTAAGAACAACAAAAGGACTTGTTTGTTCTCTTGACAGTTCATGATATATTCAATATTCTGCTCAAGCACTACAATTGAAAGGCATGAATTCTTCTGTCATCCTTAGTCATTGTCCAGCTCTCAGATGCACAGCAAGCAATTGAAAAGACCATGGTTTGGATATTATTACTGGTTTTGGGTTCTTTTTGTTTTTAGGTACCTTTGAGTCTAGTACAACCTATAACAACTCTGTGAACAAGAGATCTGAACCCTCTTAGATCCTGAGATATCCTTACACTCCGACATGTGAGAACCCAGTGCTACAGTCATTGTGTCAATCTGTTTAGTTGAAAGTCTTCCTCTCTTTCACTGACCATCCTCCTATCTAAACATTATATCTCTATGTAAGGAATAGGCTCTCTTAGCAACATGCCCCAAGGATGTGAGATGATGCCTTACCACTTTTGCCTCCAAGGAACATCTTGGCTACACTTTCTACAAGATATATCTGCTTGGTTTTTTGGCATTCTTTAAGTTGTTCAGTACTTTTCTGCAACAACACAACTGAAATGCTTCCATTCTTCTGTCATACTTATTATTTATTTCACAGATGCACAGGAAGTGAAGAAAGAGATCATGGTCTGAATCAGGCATACCTTAGTCCTCAAACTGGCATCACCATTCCTTAATAATTTGGAGAGGTCTTTGACTGCGGACTTTCTCAGTCCAGTACATATTCTGGTTCCTGTCTGTTTATATTATGCATGCTGATTACTGATCCACAGTGAGGTTGTTGACAGTTTCAGTCTTTTCTCTATCATGATGTTGTCTATTGGTCCAGTGGTGAGAATTTTTTCCATGATTTTGAAATGCAATCCATATTGAGGACTGTATTCTTTGATCTTTCTCAGTAAGTGCTTCAATTCCTCCTCACTTTTAACAAGTAATATTGTTATTTGCATAGTGTACGTTATTGATGAGTCTTTTCCTGGTCTCAATGACACAATCTTCTTCACAGAATCCAATTTTGTTTTTGGTAAAGGAATGTTATTATTTTCACTATTGATTGGTTGGTAGATATCTTCAGTACTTCTACAGGCTAAAGCCAACTGGAAGGAAGTGAGAGGGAGGGCATAGAATTCCATTTTACCTATTTCTTAAGGTTCTACCTCTTGAGCAATGAAAACAGCAAGGAAAATGGCAAATCTTTAAAGATAAAGAAAATGTTTAGCACAGCTTATAGATTTTGTTCATAAAAAATCTTTTTGTTTGATCAAATGAAAAATTCATGGATAAAAGACAAATGACACATCATTATTCTTTCAGTTCTCTTATCATTGTGGGTCCCTATCAAGCCAGTCACACTTTAATGTGAAACATAATATGTTAGCATTACCAGTGGTCTTCTTTTAGGTCCAAATCCCAAAGTCAAGCCCATAGCTGTGAAATCTATTCCTGTTCCTAATGACCCTTTTAGATAGAATAAAATTGCTGCACATGTTAGGGAAATGCATCTCTAAAGGAGCCAACAATCGCATTTTTTCTCTTGTGTAGCATGAGATGGGTTCAAAACATGGGCATTTCAATTAATAGCCTTGAACTTAACCACTGTGTCAGTAGTTTGCTGGTGGTGTTAAACCAATTATGACTCACAGTGACTCTGTGTGAAACAGAACAGAACCTTGTCCTATTTTGCTACACTCTCACTAACTCTGGTAATTTCAGAGCCATTGCTACAGTCACTGTGTCAGTCTACCTTGTTGAAGTTCATCTTCTCTTTCTCTGATCCTCCATTTGTCCTGATAGGACATTTTGTCTCCCAAGGACATATTTTTCCTCAGGACAACATGTCTCAGTATGTGAGATGAAGTTTCAACAACCTTGCCTCTAAATGACACGCTGGTTGAACTTTCCATAAGATTGATTTGCTTGTTCTTTTGGTAGTTCATGGGATATTAAATAACAATCGACAACACAATAATCCAAAAGCATTCATTCTTTGGTCTTCCTTATTCATACCTCATTTTCAGATGTATGTGAAGCAATTAAAAATATCATGGGTTGGGTCAGTTGCACTTTAGTCTTTAAGTGAGCATCAGTGCTCTTGAGAACTTTGGAGAAGTCCTTGGCAGAATTCCTAAAATTTATAGAAATAGGAAATGCCAACCCCTAACCAGCAAAAATGCAAGCAATCACGGGCAGAGGACATGGACAGGCATTTCATCAAAGATCTTCAGGCAACTAATAGATGAAATAAATGCCATCATTAGCGATCAGTGAGATGCAAATCAAAATAGCAATGAGATATTATTTCACTCTAGCAGTAACAGCCAAATTCAATAATATAGAAAACCACAAATATGGGTCAAAGTGTGGAGAGTTTTACAGTCTCATCATCTTTTGGTGAAACTATAAAATATTGCAAATGCTGTGGAAAATGGTTTGATGTTTTCTTAAAAAGTTCGAAATGGAAATACTGTTTGATCTAGCAAATCTCACTAGTGGATATGTACCCTAAAGAAACTAGAGTTATAATGCAAACACAAGCTTGTTTGCCAGAAAGTGAGAAGGACTTGAAGAATTTTCTGTAAAAGGTCAAGGACTGCAGTTTTCAATATGTATTACATCTAAAAATCAAGAAAACAAAGATTTTCATCATCAGCCCAATTGGGAGCACCATGATAGATGGAAGAGAGATTGAAGTTATTAACCATTCAAACTTGCTCAGCCCCACAATCAACACTCTTGACAACAGAAGTCAGGAAATTAAAAGACAAGCTGTTTTGAGAAAGTCTTCTGTCAGGGACCTCTCCAGAGTGCTAAGGAGCAATGATGTCAGTTTAGAGATTAAGGTGTGCCTGATTCAAACCATGGTCTTTGCAATTACATGTTATGTATAGACTCTATGAAGAAACATGTGGCATCAAAATAGGAGATTGAAGAAGCACTGGAATGCTCCAGATGGGCATATTTGGGTGGTGAGAGCCAATAAGAATGCATGATTATGGAGGAATTTGGAATGACACAGCTCATGGAGTTTGAACAGTGTTCTGGTTCTAAAATTTGGTAGGACCTGAGGGCTGTGGCCCTTGCGCTAATTTTGACTTATTTTTGGACAAACATTCTTCTAGGTTGTATAGCCCTGGTCTGTCCACTTGCTGTAACTTGTGGTTGCTGTGAAGCTGAACACTGTGACATTGATGTGTCAAATGTGATAATGGTTATTCATGGTGGACAGTGTTTGGTGGAGCTCCCCAATTAAAATAAGCTTGGAAACAGGAGTGGCATCCACTTTTGAAATAGCTTACCTCCAGAAACCCTATGAACCTAGAAAAGGGTGAAAGTAATACAAATGTTCAGGTCTTTCATTCATAGGGTCGCTATGAGTTGCCTGTGACTCAACAGCTCTTAACAACAACAACAACAACAACAACAACAACAACAACAACAACAACAACAACATGAGAATTGGACAATGCCTCAGGATGACAGAAGAATTGACGCCTTTGCATTGTGGTGCTGGAGAAGAATATTGAACATATCATACTCTGTCAAGAGAACAAACAGGTATATCCTGGAGAGGGTGAAACCAGATTGTGCCTTGGAGGCAAGAATTGTGAAACTCCATCTTACATATTTTGGGCATGTTGCCAGGAGGGACCAGTCTTTGGAGAAGGATTTCGTGCTCAGAAAGGTAGAGGGCTAGTGCAAGAGAGGAAGACCCTGAATGAGATGGAGTAACACAATGACTGCAGCATGGGGGCAAGTGTGTCAGAGACAGTAAGGTTTGCTCAATATAAAGCAGGGTTCAGAACTATTATTCTGATAGGGTCACTACGAGTTATAGTCAACTAGATAGTACATAACAACAACAACAACCATCATTGCAAACAGATATATTCATACCCATATTTTTTTGTAGCATTAGTCAAAGTAACAAAGAGATGAAAATGACTTAAATGTCTATGAATGAATGAATAAATGAACTGTGGCATATTTACTAATGGAATGCTATGCAACCTCAAGAATAAGGAAACTTTTGTGAAGCAGCTTATAAATTTTGAAGACATTGTTGAGTGAAATAACTCAGTCACCAAAGGACAAATACTATGTGAGTATATTATTCTGAAAAGTCAAGGAAAAGATTATACACAGATAAAATCATTATGTGATTGGTTCAGGGACTGAAGGAGTGGAGGAGCAAGGGATAAAAGGTCAGTGAGCAGATAATAAACACATATTAATATGTATAAAGGGGAATGTACATTAAGTGTGTCCAACACAATTTCTCTGAGACATGAAAGGTACAAAAGAATATCAGACATGAAAAGTAAATATAGTTACATATGCAATCTCATATTACCTGTAATAAACATTAATCTAAAGTAGACATATAGGCAGACAGGCAAGATAAACAGTTATGAGCAGGTGAAAAGAATCTCACCAATGTCCACACATGACTTTGACAGATGATAATTTTACTTGCTATTTGTATGGACTTTGTGAGGAGGAATGTGGCATCAGGATTGAAGGAAGACTCATCAACAACCTGTGACGTACAGAATGACACAAACTTGTTTGATGAAACTAAAGAGGACCTGAAACATTTGGAACTGTCAAGGAATATAATAGTCTTTATTACAGACTGAAGCTTAATATCAAGAAGACAAAGATTCTCACCAGTGGGTCAACTGGCAGCCCCATAATATATGAAGAAGAGATTGAAGTTGTTAACAATTTCAGCTTCCTTGGCTCCACAATCAACACTCCTGGCATCAGCAGTCAGGAAATCAAAAGATGAATTGCACTGAAGAATTCTACTGAGAAGGAAAGAAAGAGAGAGCAAAAAAAAAAGACTTTGACCTTTTAAGATTGGAACAAGCAGTTTAGCTTCTGAGGTAAGGTAAGAAAAGCAAAAGACTATGGCCTGAATCAGACGCACCTTAGTCCTCAAGCTGACATCAATACTCCTCATAATTTGGAGCTCACCAGTCTATGCCAGTAAATTTGCAACATAGCTGTTGGCCAATGGGTTGGAGGAGGCTGATATTTCTTTCCATTCTTAAAAAAGGTTACCTAACTGAACATGAAAACTATCTAACAACATCATTACTATCACATGCAAGCAAAGTATTGCTTCAGATCACTAAAAACAACTGGAACAGTATGTAGATAGGGAACTGCCAGAAGTTTAAGTAAGATGTCGAAAAGGCTGTGGCACCAGGGATATCATTGTTGATGTCAGATGGATCCTGGCTGAAAGTAAGGAATACCAGAAGAATGTCTCTTTGTGCTTTATTGATTATGCAAAGGCACTTGACTTTGTGGATTAAACAAGTTGTGGCTGACATTGAGAAGAATGGGACTCCAAGAGCACTTAATTGTGTTCATGCAGAACCTACAGCTGCACCAGGAGGCTGTTGTGTGAACAGAACAGCAGAACACTGTATGGTTCAAAATGGAGAATGGAGGCGGTATTTCCCTGGTCTGTCCCTTTGCCCCTCTCTCTGCAGACCAAAGAATCCTACCCGGGAGACCCTTTAATAAAGCTTCTTTAGCTTCATTTAAAAAAAATTGAAAAGGGGATAGGTCAGGGTTGCATTAATTATTCGCACTTATTCAGTCTGTATGATGAGCGAATTATCCAAAAAGCTGGATACTTTGAAGAAGAGTGTGGCATCAGGACTGGAGGAAGACTCATCAATAACCTGCATTATGCAGATGACACAATCTTGCTTCCTGACACTGAGTAGGACTAGAAGCACTCATTGCGGAAGATCAAAGAATGCAGCCTTCAATATGGATTGTGTCTCAATGTCAAGAAAACAAAGATTCTTACCACTGGACTGACAGGCGACATCATGATGGATGGAAAGGAAATTGAAACTGTCAACAATTTTCTCTTGCTTGGATCCACAATTAACAACCTTGGTACCAGCAGTCAGGAAATAAGGAGACTGGGAAAATATTGCACTGGGAAAATCTGCGGTTACGGATCTCTCCAAATTATTGAGGAGTAATGATATTAGTTTGAGTACTAATTAATTTGAGTAGTTTTTATGCTAATAGGTATGAGTAATTAAACAAATAATTTAAAGGGCTTGCTGTTTCTTTGCTGTTCAAATTTGTCAGTCTGTTTGACAAAACCCTTGCCTGTGTAGATGCACCTGGCCCTCTTGTATATCACACACTATAGGTATTGGTTGCATTAAGAACAAAAGTGTCAGTCTGGAGTGTGAAGTAAGCCTAATCCAGGCCATGATCTTCTTAATTACTTGCTTTGCATCTGAGTGCTGAACAATGACTAAGGATGACTGAAGAAGAGTCTCCGCCTTTGAGCTGTGATGCTGAGGAAAAAGTACAGAGCATATACCATACCATAGAGTTCTAAGAGAACAAATGAAGGATTAAAATTAAAATGGTCCCTATAGTTCTCAGCTGAATTAAACTCAGGTTTCTATAGTTCTCAGCTAAGTTAAACTCAGGAATTTTTTCCATTGTCCCGGGTAGAGCCCCACACCCAGTGTTCCAGGAAGAAAAGTCTGATCCCAGGGCA
>NW_006399918.1:6714792-6715799 GCF_000299155.1 Elephantulus edwardii | reverse complement strand
GGTTCGGGGGTCCTTCACAAACAGCTCTGAACTGGAGAGTGTGAAGTCAGGTTGATTCCTGGAGAAAAGTTTTTTAAAACTTTGTCTCATATACTTTGGGCATGTCACCAGGATGGACCAGTCTTTGTAGAAGCACATTACGCTTGGAAGAGTAGAGGATTCAGCAAAGGACAGGAAGACTCTGGATGAAATGGATTGACACAGGGGTCGTAGACATGAGAGCAAGTGTATCAGAAATGGTGAGATTGGCTGAGGATAGGTCAAGGTTTGGAGCTATTGTTCATAGTGTCACTAGGAGTTGCAGTTGGCTCAAAGGCACAGAACAACAACACAGTAAGTATTGGAACTCAGAAGATCAACAAAAGAAATATCAATATTCAGGTTACTGCTATTGCTATGTATCATAAAGTTCTTTGTCTCTGGCTCAAGAGTTTCATGTTTTCTGTCAGCCTGGGAAAAGTGTAGCCAGTAAATTGACTGTCGGCTTCTAAAAAGAGTAGAACCTTAAGCCTTCATAGTTCTTGCCACCACCTCCTATCACCAAGAACACTGCAGGATGAAGTGAGACATGAAAGCCTCAAAATTCCCACTAGAAACAAATTTGTGTGGCAGCCACAGCTCAACAGACAATAATGCTGAATATATATCTCCAGATTTCCATGACTAGATTCTCTTTAGCTAAAAAGTAGTTTACAGGAGAGAATGCCGGGATTGTTTCTTTACTTACCAGATGCTTTATGAAAATTTTCTTTTATTTCCTTGCAGCTTCTAGGCATGGAACAGAGGGAAGAACCGCAGAAGGGGTTCTCCTCTAAAATGTTAAGAAGATAAAATAATATTATGGGAAGCCAAACTTTATACCAAATATTATGTGAAAACCCTTGTTCAGGAATTGAAGGAATTACAGATTTATAAGTTAGGATTTCTCTTGTGGCAGATCCTAGAAAATGAGCTGTTTGTTCCCTGCAGACAGGAGTCAGCAAGGGGCCCCCTACAGAGGGAGTGTT
>NW_006399918.1:6711214-6713139 GCF_000299155.1 Elephantulus edwardii | reverse complement strand
TTTTGATTTGCATCTCTCTTAGAGCTAGGGATTTTGAACATTTCTTCATGTGTTTGTTAGCCATCTGAATGTCTTCTTTGGTGAAGTGTCTGTTCATATACTGTGCCCATTTTTCTATTGGACTATTTACCTTTATCTTGTTGTGGTGGGTAGGGAACTTTTTAAGGGCTAGTTGTTGTTGTGCTCCATCAAATCAGAACCAACACGCAGCTACCCTCAAGTGGGCTTTCAGATGAAGTAAATGTCTCTCCACAGGAGGAGACTGCCCATCCTTCTTCCATGGAGCAGCTGGTAGATTTGAACCACATGCCTTTGGGTTGGAAGCATAGTTCCTTACCACTAGGCCATCAGAACTCCCTTCAGGTAGGAAGTAATATAACTCAGAGAAGATTGATTTCAGAAGGATGAGCAAGAGTTGTATATAACAGAAGGAAAAGGGAACTAGTGCCCCGGAAAGAAAGGTAGGGTGTGAAGAATACATAAAACGATCTGAAGAGATATCAGCATACAGAAAAACTACAGCTCATCATTTTCTGTGGCCAGAGCAAATACTGTAATATAGAGCATGGTGAAAACCAAAGGTGAGAAATTAACTGAAGCTGAGCTGTTACTTGGTGTGCTGCTAATGGAAAGATTAGCAGTTCAAATCTACTGGCTGCTCTGCAGAAAAAAAATGGACAGTCTCCTCCTGAAACATTTGCAGCCTGAGAAACCAAATAGAGCATTCATGTGAGTCCACACTGACCAAACAGCAGTGAGTTTGAGATTTTATTTTAGAGAATGAAGGACCTTATTCAATAATCTTAAAGCCTACAGATAATTCTGAAAGCCTGAAAATGTGAGGCAGGGAAATGCTAAGCTTTGATTGATAACAATAAGATAAAATGCCAGATAATTCATGATGTCAGAGTTCTTTTGGGCAAACACTGAACATCGCAGGTCACCTCCTTTCTTCTTCTCTGACACTGCTCTCATAAGCTCCCCTAACACCTGGAGAGCTCTGAAGGTGTGGTCCATACGGAATTCTGCTGCTCTCCAAGGGTGGCACCTCCCTGGTGTCTTGAATCCAACCACTGGTTCTGCTGGAGAAAGCTGAGCAACCTCTTCCTGTGTGATTCATAGCATCTGAAAACTCACTTGAGGGTAAACTATGAGTTGATTCTGATTTGATAGCAATGAGATTTTCCATTAAAAAACCCAGATCAGATAAGAGGCTATATGTCAATGTGCTTTTTAATGCATGAATGAAAATAAATAATGGAAATAACTTCAATTAAAACTGGCTTTTCTATTTCTATTGTGAGGCTGGAGACTAGTGGAGGAAGCAGCACTGACCAGATAGCTCCCTCTGAAGAATCTGAGACCAAGACCAGAGAAGTCAGAGTGACTTGAGAGGACTCACAATGCTTACCAGGCACTTTGAACCCCCTCACAGAAACACAGAAGCACAGGGTAGGAGACCCAAGACATGCCTAAGCCAGCACCCTGAATGCCTGAGACTGGGGCCCAAGTAAGAGCAAAACCAGCAACCAGTCATTGCCATATTTCTGCTGCGAAGTGTGGTGACTGTGCATTGCAGTGACTTCACCTCTGATCCATAGTACATAGCTACACAAACCAGCTGTGATTTCTCCACTCCCCTGAATTCCAGACAGAGTTAAAAGAATTGCTGCTTTAAAGAGATCTTTACCTGCACTGCATCTTCTAGTGACCACAGAGAATAACAGCAGAAAGCAGAGTCTGGCCATTGGTCTCTAAGGGGAAATAATATGCACTAAGTAGCTGTTAGATCATCCTTTTTCTTTTTCTCCCCTTTAGTCCCTGAGTTTTCTACATTAATAAACTCTAAATGCATGGGGGTGGGGGAGGGAAAGGGTTTCTGGTGACCTAGTGGCAAGAAGCTGCACTGCAATCCCAGAGGTACG
>NW_006399918.1:6686009-6710339 GCF_000299155.1 Elephantulus edwardii | reverse complement strand
TGGATGATACCCTTGATATCCTCCCACAACTCATCTGGTCTTCGCTCGTTAGTGTTCAAGGCCTCAAACCTGTTCCTGAGATGATTCTGAAATTCAGGTGGGATAGACTCAAAGTCATATTTTGGTTCCCGTGGATTCAGTTTAATTTTCCTCAGTTTCAACTTGAACTTGTATATGAATAGTTGGTGGTCTGTACCACAATCAGCTCCTGGCCTAGTTTTCATAGCTGATATTGAGCTTCTCCAGCAGTTCTTTCCACAAGTATAATCAATCTGATTCCTATGCATACCATCAGGTGAAATCCATGTGTACAACCTGCGTTTATGTCTTTTAAAAAATGTGTTTACAATGAATAAGTCATTGATTGTGCAGAATTCAATGATTCTATCTCCAGCTTCATTTCTGTCACCAAGTTCATGTTTTCCAAGTACTGAAAACCAATTGACATATTTCAGCTAATAGATGCTGCCCTGGACGTGCTCACCATGTTGTGCCAAGAGATCTGGAGAACAACCACTTGGCCAACTGACTGGAGAGCTATATTTGTTCCCATTCCAAAGAAGGGTGACCCAACAGAGTGCGGAAACTATAGAACAATATCATTGATTTCATTTGCAAGCAAGATTCTACTGAAGATTATACAAAGACGACTGGAACAGCACCTCAGCAGAGAACTGCCCAAAGTCCAGGCTGGGTTTAGAAGGGTTTGTGGTACTAGAGATATTGTAGCTAATGTTAGATGGATCTTGGCTGAAAGCAGGGAGTACCAGAGGAATGTCTATCTGTCTTTCATTGACTATGCAAAGGCATTTGACTGTGTGGATCATAACAAACTGTGGCTGACTCTGAGAAGAATGGGAATCCCAGAACACTTGATCGTTCTAATTAGAAACCTATACTTGGACCAAGAGTCAGTCGTCAGAACAGAGCAAAGAAACTACATCGTTCAAAATTGGGAAGGGTGTACGCCAGGGATGTGTCCTGTTTCCATACCTTTTGCAGAACAGATTATCCATGAGGCTGGGCTCTATGAGGAGAAATGTGGCATCAGGATTGGTGGAAGATCAATAAAAAAAGTCTGCATTATGCTGATGACACAACCCTGCTTGCTGAAACTCAGGAGGACCTGAAGCGCTTGCTGCAGAGGGTCAAGGACTACGATTGAGGGTCAATGTCAAGATGACAAAGAGTCTCACCACTGGGCCGACTGGTAGCATCAGAATGGATGGGGAAGAGATTGAGATTGTTCACAGCTTTTATTTGCTTGGCTCCACAGTCAACATTCTTGGCACCAGCAGCCAGGAAATTAAAAGACGTATTGCAATGGGAAAGTCTGCTGTCAGGGACCTCTCCAAAGTATTGAAGAGCCATGGTGTCTCTCTGGAGACTAAGGTGCATCTGATACATGCCATGGTCTTTGCAATCACTTGTCATGCATCAGAGAGTTGGACAATGACTAGGGAGGATAGAAGGAGAATTGATGCCTTTAAGCTGTGGCGCTGGAGAAGAGTATTGAGGGTACCATGGACTGCTAGGAAAACAAACAGATTCATTTTGGAAAGGGTCAAAACTCCTTGGAGGCAAGGATCTTGAGGCTTTGTCTGATGTACTTTGTGCATGTTGTAAGGGGGGACTGGTCCTTGGAGGGGGACATCATGCTTGGGAGGGTGGAGGGATGGTGCAGGAGGGGAAGGCCCTCTATGTGGTGGATTGATTCAGTGACTGGGAAAATCGGGACGGGTGTATCGGAGACAGTGCGATTGGCACAGGACAGAGCAGAGTTTAGGGCTGTTGTACATAGGGTTGCTGTGAATCACAAGTGTGTTGAAGGCACATAACAACAACAACATGTGATTAGGTATTATTGTCATAATAGGAGTCCAGAATGAAGGCTGTATAGTTGCAGTTGACCTGGGGGAAGGATTGTAAAACAATGTGGGAACTTTTCTTTTACTTTTCAAAGAGAAGTGTGTACTGCCAGTGGGTGGGGAGAGGGGACAGGGAGAAAAGTGCAGCAATGAATGAATGGAAATCCAAAGTTTGTAAATTTTTATTAAAATTAATTAAAAAATGATTTAAATAAAGCAACTGAGAACAGTAAAAACTCTGAATGCAGGCTATGCTCAAACCAAGACCAGGAAAGGTGAGAAAGTTGCCAACATCAGTAACTTTTCAGAATTACATGAAAAATGACCATGTCATCCTATCTATTATTACCTAGGACATACTGAAAAGTGAACAAAATAATGGATTAAAAGGAATCTTAGCTATTATGGAAAGTTTCAAAAAAAGAAACATACCTGAGCTGGTAACAGGGCTTTCTACATACACAGATCTTGTCTTAGACTCAGCAGCCTCTTCTTCATCAGTACAGAAAACTCTATCCTGTCTCACAGATGCCAGAGGTTAGAGCTCCCAGTCTTGAGAAGACTCAGAGATTCTTCTGCAAAGGCTATTGATACAGGACGAAGAGCTAAGTCTTTTTTTATAAAGGAGCCAAATTATACAAACCCAGCCCAGGCAGATTAACCTGGCCTCACCAAGCCCTACTTAGCCCAGCACCATGCTCCCCCCTTTGACTTCCTTCCCTTTCATGGTATCTAAGATTGGAAATCATGAGGATAGTGCAGAATGGAGCAGGGTTTCAATTTGGTGTCCATAGGTTCTCTGTGAGCCTTGAATGACTCAATGTTACCTAACAAAACAAGATTGAGAAGACAAATGTGAACACGTGCAGAAGGTGTTTTGGTGTTGATCACACAGGTGACTGACACTCATCAATTGAGAAAAGGGGAATCATGCTTCATGGAAGTGTGTTTCATGTATTATTAGAATGGGCAGTCACTTCCAGTATTAGATTACACAATCAGACTCCAGAATAAGTCAGACCTTACAAATACTTCCTTGAGTCCCAGCCCGTCTAACCCCATGATCAAAATGCTTTAGGACTCCAGCACATCATACCTAATAAGCTTCTGTCAAGATATTATTCTTAAGGGTTTTCTCTTTAAACTCTTCTGTGAAGCCTTCCTTATTGATGTTCCTTCCATCTCCAGTAAAAAAAACAAGAGTGACATGGGCTTTCCACTTCCGATATCCATCAGCAGCATCACAGTACAAACCCAATTCCCACAAGGTTAGACATGTCCCTCACCTATTATCAGTAATTCAAACAGCAATCTTACTGCTCTACTGGGTCCAAAATCCATTGCAATACCTACATAGACCTCAGAGAAACATACAATTTTGGAGTTACTGGGGAAGTTAATAGGTTATGACTCAGACTGGGAATAGAATACAATTTCTCAGTGAAGACAATTTCTGAAACATGCTCACAGGCCCTTCAGTCTTGAAGATTCAGGTCAGTGTTACAAAACTCTCTTAATCTTGTCAGTTAAGACAACCTTCTCCTCTCTGCCCCCCACCTAGCCCATGCAAGTCTTGCAGAAAGCTTGGACAAAAGTCTCCGGATTTGGCTCCATAGGGCAGCAGTTCCAGGTCAGCTCTATATTACATTGGGTTTCTGGTTCTCTGGTATAGTGGCTACTGCTCTCCTGTAGGTCCTAGTTTGACAGACACAAGAATTTCTCGCCCCAAAGTACATTGCCTTCTCTGCTTCTTCTTCTTTATTGGTAGTAATATTCCCAAATTTATTCCACAGAATTAGTTCAATTTAAGGTATAAAGAGCCAATCCCCTGCTAGATATACTAACACACTTTATTTGCAAATTTCTGCTGAGTCTTGAGGCAAATTCAAGAACTTTGCAAAGCCACTTTGAACAAGAGATAAACTATACCACTTGCAGGCAAAACTGGTGTCTCCTTTGTCCAAATACCAATTATTGCACATGTCTCACTGTAATTTAATTACTTAATTAACTTTTCATTTCTAAATAATTTAAAACATTGCAAAAATAGTAAAGTAGTACACAGTCTCCACTAATCTGAAACCAAGATAATTTGCTGGTGTCTAGCTACCAACACCAACTGTCCTAATAGAGATCATGATAGGAACTTTCTAACAGAGTAAAAGAAAAGATACAACAAAATTCAAATTCACCAAAAAGACTAGACTCAGAAGTCTGATAGAAACTGGTAAATTCCTTGTTCTATGACCCTAAGTCTTTAATGCTTCAAACCTGTTTTGAAGATGATTTCTAAATTCAGGTGGGATAGACTTAGGATTCATATCTTGATTCTGGTGGACTTGTTTATTCAACCTCAGTTTGAACTTGCATATGAATAGTTGATGATCTAGATCCACAGTCTGATGAGTTGTGGATGACATACAAGGAAATCATCCATGAAGGCAGCAAAAGGTCACTCACTACAAGACAGAGGAGAAATGAAAAACCAAAATAGATGTCAGAAGAAACCCTGAAAATGGCACTAGAGCATTGAGAAACCAAAACAAAGGGAGGAGGTATTGAAGTAAATGAACTGAACAGAAGATTTCAAAGGACAGCTCAAGAAGACAAAGCAAACTATCATAATGGAATGTGCAGAGACCTAGCATTGGAGAATAAAAAGGGAATAACCACTTGACATTTCTCAAGCCAAAAAACTGAAAAACAAACTCAAGTTTCGAATTGCAATACTGAGAAATGTTATTGGGAAAATCTTGAATAATCTAAAAAGCATCAAAAGAAGATGGGGGCTGGGGAGAGAAGAAAATGGCGGGAATTCACTGAATAACTATACCAAAAAGAATTGGCCAACATGAAAATATTTCAGGAAATACCATATAATCCAGAGCCAATGGTAAGGAAAAAAGAAGTCAAGATATAATGAAAGTTTTTAAAAAAAAAAACCAAAAACCAAACCAAACCCAAAATAAGGCCCCAGGAATAAGTGGGATACCAGTTGGCATGTTTCAAATGGCAGATGCCTCCATGGATATACTCACCGGTCTTCCAGGAAATTTAGAGAACAATTTCCTGGCTGACTGACTGTAAGAGACCCATATTTGTCCCTATTCCCAAGAAGGGTGACCTGACAGAGTGTGGGAATTATAAAACAATATCACTAATATCACATACTAGCAAAATCTTGCTAAAGATTATCCAGAAACAACTCGAATAGTACATTGACAGAGAACTACCAGAAATGCCAGTTGGGTTTAGAAGAGGTCATGGCACTAGAGACATTCTTTATGGTGTCAGATGGATTTTGGCAGAGAGCAAAGAGTACCAGAAGAATGTCTATCTGTGTTTCATTGACTATGAAAAGGCATTTGACCATGTGGATCACAACAAATTGTGGCTAACCTTGAGGAAAATGGTAATCCCAGAACACTTGATTGTGCTTATGCAGAACATATACTTGGACCAGGAAGCAGTCCTTAGAACAGAGCAAGAAACACTGCATGGCTCAAAATCAAGAAAGGAGTGCATCAGGGATGCATCCTGTCTCCATACCTTTTCAATCTATATGCAGAACAGATCATTCAGGAAGCAGAGCTTTATGAGGATGAATGTGGCGTCTGGATTAGAAGAAGACTCAACAACCTAAGTTATGCAGATGATATGACCTTGCTTGCTCAAACTGAAGAAGACCTGAAGTGCTTGCTGCAGAAGGTCAAGGACTACAGTCTTCAATATGGATTGAAGCTCAACATCAAGAAGACAAAGATTCTCACCACTGGGACAAAGGGCAGCACCATGATAGATGGAGAAGAGATTAAGATTGTTAACAATTACAGCTTTCTTGGCTCCACAATCAACTCTTTTAACACCAGCTGTCAGAAAATCAAAAGACAAATTGCATTGGGGAAATCTGCTGTCAGGGACCTCTCCAGAGTACTGAAAACAATGATGTCATTCTAGAGACTAAGGTGTGCCTAATACAGGCCATGGTCTTCACAATTCCTTGGCATGCAGCTGAGAGTTGGACAATGACTAAGGATGACAGAAGAATCTATGCCTTCAAGTTGTGGTGCTGGAGAAGAGTCTTGACTAGACTATGGACTGTCATGGGGAGAGTGAAACCAAGTTTCTCTTGGAAGCTAGAATTTTGAAGCCCCATCTCACATACTTTGGGCACATGGCCAGAAGAAACTGGTCCTTGGAGAAGGACATGATGCTTGGAAGGGTGAAAGGACAGCACAGGAGGGGAAGATCCTGGATGAGATGGATTGATATAGCAACTAGTGTGTCAGAATTAGTGAGACTGGCTCAGGATAGGGCAGGATTCAGAGCTGCTAAACATAGGGTCACTACGGGTCACAAATGACTCGACAGCACATAAGAAGAACAACAGAAATGCAGATGATACAACATTGCTTGCTGAAAGTAAGGAGGACTTGGTGTGCTTGCTGCCGAAGATCAAAGACCACATCTTTCAATATGGATTGCACCTCAAATTCAAGAAAACAAAAATTCTCACCACTGGACCTAAAAGTAACATCATGATGGATGAAGAAAAGATTGAAACAATGACTTCATCTTACTTGGATTCACAATCAATACACTTGGTACTAGCAGTCAGGAAACATATTGCATTTGGAAAGTCTGAAGTCAAGGACCTCTCCAAATTATTGAAGAGCAAGGGTGTTAGTTGAAGGACTAAAGGGTGCCTTATTCAGACCATACTCTTTTTTAAAAAATTAATTATTAAATTTTATTAGTTTTAGTGAACATTTACAGAGATTTGGGGTTTTCATTCATTTATTGTTGCACTGTTTTCTCTACCCTCCTCCGCAATTCGTTCTTCTTCCCCCCCATGTCTGTTTTAATTGTCCAATTGCCACAGTGCTTGTCAAAGCAAGTTCTGATTAATCTCCTTTGTCAGTGTGTCCTTTGCCATTCCCTATCACTCCTCCCTGAGAGAGACTTCACCTTGATTCATAAGGAAAAGGGGATGGCGTATTCTCTTAGCTACTTCCTGCTGAAAAGGGATGCTGTAGGTTTCAGGGTGAAGATCTTCTCTCACTACTCTAAAGGGCCCCTTTGGCAGTACAGACCATGATCTTTCCAATTATTTACTATGCATCTCAAAGCTGGACAATGAATAGGGACGGCAGAATAATGTATTAGCCTTTGAGCTATAGTGTTTGAAAAGAGTATGGACTATCCCATAGACTTCCACAAGCACAGATAGATGTTAGAGAAGGTGAAGACAGCTTGCTCCTTTGAAGCAAGGATGGATATACTCTGCGCATGTTGCTAGGTGAAGCTATTCATTGGCAAAGGATATCATGCTTGGAAGGGCAGTGAAAGAGAGGAAGACCTTCAGCCAGGTGGATTGACACAATGATTTCTAGAATGGGCTCAAATATTGTTAAGTTAGCACAGGATACGACAGGGTTCAGATCTTTTGTTCATAGGATTGCAATGAGTCGTGAGTGACTTGATGACACCTAAAAACAACAACTTGATCTTAATACATCCTTTTAACTTGGAACTAAGGACAATCCCAGAAATTACCTTTCAGTCATAAAAATAACAATCCTATGAACAATAACATCTGGGAAGAATATGCTTCTCAGGACAATCTATTATGAATGGCCAAAGTCCACTATTTACCCAAGAGTAAAGTTAAGAAGAAGTAAAAAAAGGCCAGGAAATAGGGTAAACAGAAACGGGAACCTAAGATGGAAATGGGGAGAGTGACAAATTGTAGAGACTGCAGTCAGTATCACAAAGCAACCTGTACATAAATTCCTGAGTGGAAAATTTATTTATCTGTAAATTCTATCGATACCATTAAAATGTATTTAAATTTTTTAAGAGTATTATTTCTACTGAATTAGCCTTTTTAAAAATTTTATCATTTATTTATCATTTATCAGTTCATCATTTATTTCACTTGTTTCATTATCCGTTCTCTCTAGATATATGAATAGATTTATGGAGAGGTATACAAACAATCTCCACATTTTTCTGAGCCATGTGAGGAAAAGTAACTACTCTTAACCTCTAAATACTTAAATGCATATGTTTAAATAATATACACTCGTGTACTGCCACAGTGCATTTATCAACTTACTGTCTTCGGCTGTTTATTAATGTAACTGATACTTACCTAGAGTATCCCAACCCCAGGAGTTATAGTCAATAGGCATTAAGGGTACTGAAATCTCTCTGGTTTTCATTCTTTCTATTATTACAAGACCTCCAGACATTTTAAACGTGTAATCCCCAGGATGTGGCTCCGTTTTGGTTTTTTGTGTTTTTTTTAAATTTAAATTTATTATTAATTTCAGTAAAAATTGACAGAGACTTTGGATTTCCATTCATTCATTGTTGCACTTTTCTCCCCTCCCAACCCTCCCCCCTAGTACACTACCCTCTTGGAAAAGTAAAAGAAAAATTCTTTCATTGTTTTACAAACCCTCCCCCAGGTCCACTCCACCATGTAGCCTTTGCTCTGGACTCCTGTCATGACAAAAATACCTAATCACATATCCCTTTTAAACAGTTTTCTCCCTCATCTGTTTCAATGCAGTATACATTATTGGACCCATCTTTATCAGTTTCTCCCCAACCCCAAGGTCAGTCCTATTTTACAACAGTGGCACCATGCAGTATTTGTCCTTTTGGGACTGAGATACTTCACTCAGCATAATGTCCTCCAGAGTCACCCATTTTTAATAATATTTCATGAGTTCCTTGTTTTTCAATGCGATGTGGCTCCTTTGTGTCAACAAACAAAATTTTAAACACTTGTTGTCATATCCATAATGGCTCCTTCAGCATTGTCTGTTCCTGACACCCAGGATAATCACAGAACCGTACATCGGCCTCTTGAAAATCTCTAATGTTCACAGCACAACAGCTTCTCACTTTATGTATTCAATACCATATCTCACTATTGTCCAAAGACAACCACCCACCTTGTTCAAGAAGTGAGAGGTAATTTTTCCTCCCCCTTCATTCCATATTGTATATCAAAACAGGATCTGTTTCTAGTATCAAAGTGTCCACAATTGAGTTGTTATTTCCATGGCTCACCAAGGGTACTGAACAGAAAAGAAAGTATACGAAATGCTGGGGAAGGGGTTATGGAGGGGACATTGATGAGGGAACTAGGCAAAAGAAATGTATGAAGCCCTAAGGAGGAAATTTATAAGTTTTACCGTCCTGCTGAATTTGAAAATAGCCAACTCCAGAAGTAGAGATAGGAGGACCTTACTATTATCAAGAAGAGATGGAAGTAGAGCTCATATCCTTTAGAGTTAGGGTCTCAAGAATGAGAACTTTATAGACTCAGAAACAAGAAGAGGACTGTGACACTGGAAATGTGGAAAGTGGCCAAGGAAAGGAGGCAGCAGAACTAGGAGATGAGTATGAGACGGTGAAGTGGGCTTTCCAGTGTGGAGGCAGCTACAACGAGTGTGCCAAGCGACAGAGTAAAAGCTGAGACCTTTTGGGCAGGGGGATCACTGGAGAAATAGGGTGCCTTGAGCAGTGAAGCGAAAAAGTTCTACCTCTACTAAGCATGGGAGAGTCAGGACTGAAAGGTGTCGAATGGCCAGCCTAGAGGTATAACTCAAAAGAGGCTGTCCTTACTGAAAAACCATACTGAAAATCCTGAGTCTTTCCTGATCATAAATGATAAACTGTCATTTCTCCAATAAACTCTATGACTGTGAGAATGGTTCTGAGTTCTTTCTGAGTTCTTTATTGCATTGACTTACCAAGCCCATCTGGGAAACAGAGAACCATAAAGAATAATTGGTGTCAGAATTGGTAAAATAGGTTTGAGGGTGGAGGTATGTTTAACTTTCACTTCAAAGCAAGCAGCATTGTTGCTGCTGCTGCTGCTTCTCATCTTTCTCCTTGTGAAGTTCTAATATTTTATCACTTGCATAATTTCACAGATGTATTAGTAGGAACTATTAGGATGTAGCTAGAAAATGGTGTGTAAACATTAGATAACATACATTTCTTTGGAAATGTAGAACATACCATCTGTTCCTTGCCTCACTTCACAGATGGTGGGTGTAAAGGAGAGTCTTATCCAAAACAAACTATGCTAAATGAGACTTTTGTCATATGACCAGGAAATTTGAGAGGTAGAAAAAGAAAAGAGAGGGCACAGATGAGAAGCTGGGCATGAAAAAAAATCTTTTTAGAAGAATCACTTAGTGATCTCTTAATTTTTTTCATCAAAGTCAGACTCTCACCATGATTTCTTTGACTTGATTCCACAATAAATACTCTTGGAAACAGCAGCCGAGAAACAAAATGATACTTTGCATTGGGCAAGTCTGCTACAAGAGAATACTTAAATGTGTTAAAAAGAAAATACTTTGAGAACTAAGGAGCACTGATTCAAATTGTGGTGTATTCCAGTGCCTCATATACATGCCAGAGCTAGACAGTGAACAAAGAAGACTGAAAAAGCATTGGTGCTTTTGAATTAGAACATTGGTAAAGAATATAAAATAAAGTATGGTGTAAAAAGAGATTGGGCTACATGAAGGTGGACATATCTGACCTTTACCAATTTTTCAAAGGAGAACTGTACCCATCAATAGCAAAAAACCCCAATTATATGAGGTCATACAGAAACCCCACACATATCCCTGTCCATTTCTATGGCAGAATCAAGTTCAGTGGCTAGGAAAACCACATTGAAAGATTAACTCCACATGTCACCCTCTGGCTTTTCTGGCCATTAACTTTCATGTATGGAAAAAAAATCAACTTTCCCCTTGCAATATCTATATTTATAATATCTATATTTACAATATCTATATTTGTGGAAGTGTGTAAGCCAGTGAGTTCATGCCTCATGCTTTAATCTCCCTCATTTAAGATAGCTAATTTCTGATTTGCCTCTTCCTTTTAAACCAGTACTCTGAAGAAATAAGCACCTTCTTTTATCTTAAGAATATTCTGTCCCAAGACACTTCAAAGAAGACATTCAGATGGCTAACAAGCACATGAAGAAATGTTCAAAATCCCTAATTCTAAGAGAGATGCAAATTATGTTAGTGGACTTAAAGAAGAAATCAGAGAGAATGGGAGAAAGCTTAATACAGCTTTATTAAAAGAGGAAAAGGGGAGCTCCCTGATGAGTTCCTCATCCTGGAGAGGCAGGATGGGAAGTCACACTGTGAACTTACTGGGGAGGATTTTTATAAACATAGTCTTTAGAGAGGGATATTCCATTCTGATTTATGAGCCACCTGCTAGTTTAGCCAGACAAGCAAGGCCGTTTTCTCTTCTTATAAGCAACAGGCAAGGCCATCAGCATTTGAGTTCGGAATTCTTCATTCTTCTCTTTGGCCCTCTTTGCCCAGACTAACAGAGATATCATCTCACCCCAGTCTGAATAGGAAAATTTAACAGAACAGCAAGCAACAAATGCTGGCGAGGTTGTGGAGAAACTGGAACCCTTATTCACTGCTGGTGGGAGTGTAAAATGGTGCAACCACTGTGGAAGGCAGTATGGCGCATTCTCAAAAAGTTGCAAATAGAGATACCATTTGACCCTGCAATTCCACTACTGGGAATATACCCCAAAGAGACCATAACTGACATCCAAGCAGATATATGCACACCCATGTTTATTGTGGCTTTGTTCACAATAGCCAGGAGTTGGAAACAACCTAAGTGCCCATCAACAAACGAATGGATAGAGAAGCTGTGGTATATTCACACAATGGAACACCACGCTGCATTGAAAAACAAGGTACTCATGCAATATTATTCAAAATGGGTGGCTCTGGAGGACATTATGCTGAGTGAAGCATCTCAGTCCCAAAAGGACAAATACTGCATGGTGCCACTGTTGTAAAACAAGACTGACTGTGGGTTTGAGGGGAGACTGAGAAAACTGGGTTCAATAATGTATACTGCACAGAAACAGATGAGGGAGAAAATTGTTTAAAAGGGATATGTAATTAGCTATTTTTGTCATGACAGGAGTCCAGAGCGAAGGCTGCATAGTGGAGTGGACCTTGGCGGAGGGTTTGCAAAACAATGAAAGAATTTTTCTTTTACTTTTCCAAGAGGGTAGTGTACTAGGAGGGAGGGTTGGGAGGGAAGAAAAGTGAATGAATGGAAACCCAAAGTCTCTGTAAATTTTCATTGAAATTAATAATAAATTGAAAAAAAAAGAATCTTCTGTTCCAATTAGACCATTTAATGTCTGCATCCATAAGCAAAGGCCAGTCAAGAGCAAACCATCACATTGCAGCAATCAACACTAGCTCACAGCATGGAACGTCTTCTTGAGTTCTGCTCAACTCATCTCAAGCCATCCATGACTAGGTCCAAAAGGGCATCAGCTACAAACTCAGGAGTCCACATTTCTTCCTATATTTCAAACTGACTGATGCCTTCACTCATCTTAGCCTCCATTTGGGGGTCAAATTAACAAGATAAGATCCCCATGACTCCGTACTTCTCAAAGCCTGAAACCCTTTTGTGTTTATCCATGTATCTGTGCATGCTAGGTTGGCAATGATGATGGGATATGTTCAAACTCAGTTAGTCTCTTCATTGCTGCATGCTTCTTAATTCCACTACAGTGGATCCAGATGCTCATCATGAATAAGTTGCTGGTCAGCTTTCTTTAACTTCAAGTCCTTGAAAGGAGCTCTGGTGGGTACTAACTTTATCTTACCTCAGCTGACTCTGAGAAGAATGGGAATCCCAGAACACTTGATCATGATAACGCGAAACCTATACTTGGACCAAGAGGCAACCGTCAAAACAGAGCAAGGAAACACTGCATGGTTCAAAATCGGGAAGGGCGTATGCCAGGGATGTGTCCTGTCTCCATACCTTTTCAACCTGTATGCAGAATAGATTATCCAGGAGGCTGGGCTCTATGAGGAGAAGTGTGGTGTCAGGATGGTGGAAGATCAACAATCTGCGTTATGCAGATGACACAACCCTGCTTGCTGAAACTGAGGAGGACCTCATGCACTTGCTGCAGAGGGTCAAGGATTGCAGCCTTCAGTATGGACTGAGGCTCAGTGTCAAGAAGACAAAGATTCTCACCATTGGGCCAATGGGCTGCATCAGGATGGATGGTGAAGAGATTGAGATTGTTCACAGCTTTAGTTTGCTTGGCTCCACAGTCAACCTTCTTGGCACCAGCAGCCAGGAAATTAAAAGACGTACTGCGATGGGAAAGTCTGCTGTTAGAGACCTCTCCAAGGTACTGAAGAGCAATGGTGTCTCTCTGGAGACAAAGGTGCATCTGATACAGGCCATGGTCTTTGCTATCACTTGTTATGAATCAGAGAGTTGGACAGTAACTAAGGAGGATAAAAGGAGAATTGATGCCTTTGAGCTGTGGCGCTGGAGAAGAGTACTGAGGGTACCATGGACT
Source organism: Elephantulus edwardii (assembly GCF_000299155.1). Taxonomy (NCBI): domain Eukaryota; kingdom Metazoa; phylum Chordata; class Mammalia; order Macroscelidea; family Macroscelididae; genus Elephantulus; species Elephantulus edwardii. Next base: position 6,697,049 of record NW_006399918.1, on the reverse strand, counting down.
GCCAAGAAATCAGATTCATCCTGGAAAGGGTTAAACTAGAGGTTCCTTGGAGGCAAGGATTCTGAGGCTCTGTCTCAGATACTTTGGACATGTTATAAGGAGGGACCTGTCCTTGGAGAGGGACATCCTGCTTGGTAGGGTGGAGGGAAAGCACAGGAGGGGAAGGCACTCTATGAGGTGGATTGATTCAGTGACTGGGATAATTGGAATGGGTGTGTTGGAGACAGTATGATTGGCACAGGACAGAGCAAAATTTAGGGCTGTTGTACATAGGGTCGCTATGAGTCACAAGCGACTCGAAGGCACATAACAACAACAACAGAAGCCAAACTGCTTGTTCCAATCTTAAAAGGTCAAAGTCTCTTTTTACTTTTTCTTTCTTTCCTTCTCAGTAGAATTCTTCAGTGCAATTCATCTTTTGATTTCCTGACTGCTGGTGCCAGGAGTGTTGATTGTGGAGCCAAGGAAGCTGAAATTGTTAACAACCTCAATCTGTTCTTCATATATTATGGGGCTGCCAGTTGACCCACTGGTGAGAATCTTTGTCTTCTTGATGTTAAACTTCAGTCCATAATAAAGACTACTATATTCCTTGACAGTTCCAAATGTTTCAGGTACGCCTTAGTTTCAGGCAACAAGTTTGGGCCATTCTGTACGTCACAGGTTGTTGATGAGTTTTCCTTTAATCCTGATGCCACATTCCTCCTCACAAAATCCATACAAACAGTCATGTAAAATTATCATCTGTCAAAGTCGTGTGTGGACATTGGTGAGATTCTTTTCACCTGCTCATAACTGTTCATCTTGCCTGTCTGCCTATATGTCTACTTTAGATTAATGTTTATTACAGATAATAAAAGATTGGATATGTAACTATATTTACTTTTGATGTCTTGACATTCTTTTGTACCTTTCATGTCTTAGAGAAATTGTACTGGACACACTTAGCGTACTTTTCCCTTTACACATCTTAATATCTGCTCACTGACCATTTTTCCCTTGCTCCTCCACTCCTTCAGTCCCTGAACCAATCATAAAATGTTTTTTTCTGTGCATAATCCTTTCCTTGACTTTTTATAATAATATACTCACATAGTATTTGTCCTTTGGTGACTGAGTTATTTCACTCAACAATGTCCTCAAAATTTATAAGCTGCTTCACAAATGATTCCTTATTCTTGAGGTTCATAGCATTCCATTAGTAAATATGCCACAGTTCATTTATTCATTAATTCATAGACATTTAAGTCATTTTCATCTCTTTGTTACTTTGATGCTGCAAGAAATATGAGTATGAATTTATCTGTTTGCAATGATGGCGGTTGTTGTTGTTATGTACCATCTAGTTGACTATAACTCGTAGTGACCCTATCAGAATAATATCTGAACCCTGCTTTATATTGAGCAAACCTTACTGTCTCTGACACACTTGGCCCCATGCTGCAGTCATTGTGTTACTCCATCTCATTCAGGGTCTTCCTCTCTTGCACTAGCCCTCCACCTTTCTGAGCATGAAATCCTTCTCCAAAGACTGGTCCCTCCTGGCAACATGTCCAATATATGTGAGGTGGAGTTTCACAATTCTAGCCTCCAAGGAACAATCTGGTTTCATCCTCTCCAGGATATACCTGTTTGTTCTCTTGGCAGAGTATGGTATGTTCAGTACTCTTCTCCAGCACCACAATGCAAAGGCATCAATTCCTCTGTCATCCTGAGGCATTGTCCAATTCTCATATTGTTGTTATTGTTGTTGTAGAGAGCTGTTGAGCTGTAGGCAACTCATAGTGACCCTACGAAAGAAAGACCTGAACATTTGTATAACTTTCACCTTTCCTTTGGTTCATAGGTTTTGCAGAGGCAAGGTATTGCAGAAGTGGATGCCACTCCTGCTTCCAAGATTATTTTAATTGGGGAGCTCCACCAAACACTGTCCACCATGAATAACCATTATCACATTTGACACATCAGTGTCACAATGTTCAGCTTCACAGCAACCACAAGTTACCTCTGTACAGCAAGTGGACAGACTGGGGCTAAATAACCTAGAAGAACATTTGTCCAAAACCAAAAATAGGCCCAAGGGCCACAGGCCCTCAGGTCCTACCAAATTTAAGAACCAGGGCATGATTCAAACTCCATGAGCTCTGTCATTTCAAATTCCTCCGTTATCATGCATTCTCATTGGCTCTCACTACCCCAAAATGCCCATCTGGGAGCATTCTGCTGCTTCTTCTATCTCCTATTCTGAGGCAACATGTTTCTTTGTAGATTTTATACACAGCAAGTAATTGCAAAGACCAGGGTTTGAATCAGGCACACCTTAATCTCTAAACTGACATCATTGCTCCTTAGCACTCTGGAGAGGTCCCTGGCATCAGAATTTCTCAAAACAGCTTGTCTTAATTTCCTGACTTCTGTTGTCAAGAGTGTTGATTGTGCTGAGCAAGTTTGAATGGTTAATAACTTCAATCTCTCTTCCATCTATCATGGTGCTTCCAATTGGGCTGATGGTGAAAATCTTTGTTTTCTTGATTTTTAGATGTAATACATATTGAAAACTGCAGTCCTTGACCTTTTACAGAAAATTCTTCAAGTCCTTCTCACTTTCTGGCAAACAAGCTTGTGTTTGCATTATAACTCTAGTTTCTTTAGGGTACATATCCACTAGTGAGATTTGCTAGATCAAACAGTATTTCCATTTCGAACTTTTTAAGAAAACATCAGACCATTTTCCACAGCATTTGCAATATTTTATAGTTTCACCAAAAGATGATGAGACTGTAAAACTCTCCACACTTTGATCCATATTTGTTGTTTTCTGTATTATTGAATTTAGCTGTTATTGCTAGGGTAAAATAATATTTTATTGTGGTTTTCATTTGCATCTCACTGATGGTTAATGTTTCCAAGCATTTTTTCATGTGTTAGTTGCCTGAATATCTTTGATGAAATGCCTGTCCACATCCTTTGCCCGTGTTTTAATGTGATTGTTTGCATTTTTGCTGTTTAGGCGTTTCTATTCCTATAAATTTTAGGAATTCTGCCAAGGACTTCTCCAAAGTTCTCAAGAGCACTGATGTTCACTTAAAGACTAAAGTGCATTTGACCCAAGCCATGATATTTTAAATTGCTTCACATACAGTGAAAATGATGTATGAATAAGAAAGACCAAAGAATGAATGCTTTTGGATTACGGTGTTGTTTATTATTACTTAATATACCATGGACTTCCAAATGAACAAACAAATCAGTCTCATGGTAAGTTCAACCAGCGTTCCTTTAGAGGCAATGATCTTGAAACTTCATCTCACATACTGAGACATGTTGTCCTGAGGAAAAATGTCGTTGGGAGAAAAAGTCTGTATTAGAACAAATGGAGGGTCAGAGAAAGAGAAGATGTACTTCAACAAGATGGATTGGCACAATAACTCTGAAATGATCAGTTAGTGAGAGTGTAGCAAAATAGGGCAAGGTTCTGTTCTGTTTCACACAGAGTCACTGTGAGTCGTAATTGGTTTAACAACACCAGCAAACTACTGGCACGGTGGTTAAGCACAAGGCTATTAATTGAAATGCCCATGTTTTGAACCCATCTCATGCTACACAAGGGAATAAATGCAATTGTTGGCTTCTTTAAAGACTCATTGCCCTGCCGTGTGTGGCAATTTTACTCTGTCTAAAAGGGTCATTAGGAATAGGAATAGATTTCACAGCAATGGGTTTGACTTTGGGGTTTGGACCGAAAAGAAGACCACTGGTAATGTTAACATATTGTGTTTCACATTAACGTGTGACTGACTTGATAGGAACCCACAATGATAAGAGAACTGAAAGAATAATGATGTATCATTTGAGTTTTATCCATGAATTTTTTATTTGATCAAAGGAAACAAAAAGATTTTTGATGAACACAATCTGTAAACTGTGCTGGATATTTTTCATTTATATTTAAAGACTTGCCATTTTCCTTGCTGTTTCATTGCTCAAGAGGTTGAACTTTATGAAATAGGTAAATGGAATTCTATGCCCTCTGGCTTCCTTCCAGTTAGCTTTAGCCTATAGAAGTACTGAAGATATTTGAAAATATTTCTGGAAATGGATATAGGACCTGACTATCAACAAGAAGCAAATCATAGCCTTTGGACTCTGGATCTCAAGAATGAGAACCTTATAGACTCAAAGACAGGAAGAATACTATAACGCTGGAAATATGGAAAGTGGCAGCCAAGAAAAGGAGACAACTGAACTAGGAGATGAGTATGAGATGACAAAGTGGGCTTCCCAGCATGGAGGCAGCTACAGTGAATGTGCAAAGCTAGCAAGAACTGAGACCTCTGGGGCAGGAGACTCACTGGAAGAATAGGGTGCCTGTAGCAGTGGAGCTAGAAAGTTCTATATCTTCTGAACATAGCAAAGTCAGAGATGAAATGTGAAGGATGGGCAGCCTAGAGGCATAACTCAAAAAAGGCTGTCCTTACTGAAAAACTATTTCCTGAATTCTTCCTGATCCTGAATGGCAATCGATCATTTCCCTTAAAAACTCCTTAACTGTGAGTATGGTTGTGAGTTCTCTATGACAACTGCAGCGACTTGCCAAGCCCACCTGGGAAATACAGAACACCTTGAAGGATGGCTGGTGTCCGAATCAGTAAAATAGATTTGAGGGTAGGGACATCTGACTTCTGCCTCAAAGCAAGCAGCACTGTTGATGCTGATGATGCTGGTTCTCTCCCCTCCCTCTTTGTGAAGTTACATGAGGAGATCTCACCACCTTCACAGCCTCACAGAGATATTAGGTGGAACTCTTGGGGTGGTTTCTATGTAGTTTTTTATAAGCTAGAAAACAGTTTGCAAACACTAGATAGCATGAATTTCCTTGGAAATATAGAACAAACCAGCTGTTCCAGGCCCCACCTCCCAGATAGTGATTATAAAGAAAAGCCTCACCCAAACCAAACTAGTCTAAACGAGACATGTGTCAAATGGTCCGATTGTTCAAGAAGAAAAAAGAAGAGAGAGGGCACAGAGAGACAATAGAACCTGAAAAGCTTTCTGTTATAGTTCGTACACACATATGAATATATCTTTTTACAGGAATCACTTGCTGATCCCTTCATTTTGTTAATGAAAGCTGGATTCTCACCATGACTTATTTTACTTAATTCCACAACAAGTGCCCATGAAAACAGTAGTCAAGAAATACAATTATACTTTGCATTGGGCAAGTTGCTACAAAAGACTTCTTAGAAGTGTTAAAAAGAAAACACTTTGAGAACTAAGAAGTATCTGATTCAAACAATAGTATTTTCAATTGTCTCATATGAAGAGTAGATAATGAATAAGGAATACTGAAGAAGCATTAATGTTCTTAAATTATAGTATTGGTAAAGGGTATTAAATATAACACATGTCAGAGGAACAACTGAATCTGTCTAAAAACATGTAAGCAGTTGTTTTTTATTGCCTTCAAGTTGAGCACAACATTTATAGTGATCCTATAAATGAAGCCCCTCTACAGCTATCAGCATTTATCAAAGTTAATAGAGTTTCTGAAGGCAAGTTGTTTAGGAAGTGGATGCCACTCCTGCTTCCAAAGGTCAGCAGTGTGATTCTTAAAAATGAAGATGGGTGCTCACTTCAGCAGCACATACACTAGAATTGGAATGATACAGAGAAGATTAGCATGGCTCCTGCGCAAGGATGATACACAAATTTGTGTAACGTTTCATATTAAAAAAAAAAAGAGTTTGAGGAGACTTCATCGCACCTACTTTGAAAATGTGAGGAGGAACTATTCCCAACTATTCCTGCTGGTAGAGTAGTTGCTGATGCTATGTGCCATTGAGTCACCCACAACTCATAGTGACACCATATAAAATTGCTTTGAACCCTGCTCTATCTTGAGTCAGTCTCACAGACTCTGAAACACCCCATCCCATTGCCCCAGTTATCAAGTCAATCCAGCTCACCCAGGGTCTTCCTCTCCTACGCCATCTGTCCACCTGTCCAAACATGATGTCTTTCTCCAAGGACTGGTCCCTCCCAGCCATGTGCCAAAGTATATGAGACATAGCTTCAAAATCTTTGCCTCCAGGAAGAAACTTGGTTTCACCCTCTCCTTTATTTGTTCTCCTGGAGGTCCAAGTTCAATACTCTTCTCTAGCACCATAACTCAAACACATTGATTCTTCTTCTGTCACCCTTAGTCATTTTCCAGCTCTTTGAGGCATAACAACTAATTGCAAACACTATGGTCTGAATTTAGTGCACCTTAGTATCTAGACTGACATCATTGCTCTTAAGCACTTTGGAGAGCTCCATGACAACGACCTTCCCCAGTACAATTAATCTTTTGATTTCCTGAATGCTGGTGCCAAGAGTGCTGATTGTGGAGCAGGGCAAGCTGAAATTGTTAACAATCTCAGTGTCTTCTCATCCATCATGGTGCAGCCGATTGCCCATTGATGGAAATCTTTGTCTTCTTGATGCTGAACTTCAATCCAGGTTGAAGACTACAGTTTTTGATCTTCTGCAGTAAATGCTTCAGATTCTTCTCAGTTTCAACAGGCAAGGTTGTATCATTTGTGTAACGCAGGTTGTTAATGAGTCTTCCAATCCTGATGCCACATTCCTCCTCATGAAGTCCACATACAGATTGAAAAGATATGGAGACAGCATGCACTTCCTTCCTGGTTTTGAACCATGCAGGGACAGCACAGGAGGGGAAGACTGTCTATGAGGTGGATTGATTCAGTGACTGGGGTAATCGGGATGGGTATGTCAGAGGCAATGCGATTGGCACAGGATAGAGCAGGGTTTAGGGCTGTTGTACATAGGGTCGCTATGAGTCTCAAACGACTTGATGGCATATAACAACAACAACAACAACAAGAAGTGTTTTCATGCTCTGTTCTGACAACTGTTTCCTGGTCCAAGTATAGCTTTCGCATGATCACAATCAAGTGTTCTGCAATTCTAAATATTCTTAGGTTAGCCACAAGTTCTTGTGATCTACACAGTAAAATGCCTTGTTTTTCACAAATGAAATACAGATAGACACTGCCCTGGTCTGCTTTACTTTAAACAAAGATCCATCTGACATTGGCAACAATGTCTCTAGTGCTATGGTCTCTTCTCAACCCAGCTTGTATTTCTGGTAGTTCTCTGTCAATGTAGTTGTTCCAGTCATTTTTTAATAATCCTCAACAGGATTTTGCTTGTCTGTGGTATTAGTGATACTGCTCAGTAATTTCCACACTCTGTTAGATCATCTTTTTTGGAGATAGAGATAAATATGGATCTCTTTCAGTCAATTGGCCAGGAAGTTGTCCTCCAGATTTCTTGACACAATCTGGTGAGCATGACCAGGGCAACATCTATTTATTGAAATTTGTTAATGGTATGCCATCAATTCTGTCAGAGCAGCCTGAACTTCTCCTTCATCACCATTGCCTCTCCATCATATGTTCTTTCCTGAAATGCTTTGGTGTCAGCCAATTCCTTCTGATACAGTGACTCCTTCCATCTTCTTTTAATGCTTCTTGTCTCATTTCATATTCTGCCTATAGCATCTTTAAGTATTGCAACTTGAGGCTTGAATATGTTCTTCAGTTCCTTCAGCTTAAGGAATGCTGAATGAGGTTGACCCTTTTGATTTTCTGACTCCATCTCTTCACAAATTTCCTTTTAATACTTTGCTTTGTCTTCCTGTGCTGCCCTTTGAAATCTTCTATTTGGCTCCTTATATTTCTTTTTTTCAAATTTTGTTCTCTTTTTTCCTAATTTTATATTCATTTACTCAAAACGTTTGTATACACTGTGTTTCACAATATTCCTCATTCATGTTGTGTTTCATATGACTATTCAGATGCATTATGTTATATGAAATTAATCACTGTTGAAACTTGCCCGTCATTGCCAAATGTTTTCAGATCCCTGTTAGATCCTTTCTATTTTCTTCACTGTTTCTCTCCACCCAACAAGCTGTACAACTCTGTGGTTTCACCCCTACCCATTCCTCACCCCTCTGCTTCCACCTCTTCTCCCATTGGGTCCCCATACATGTTTTATTAGTTATCCTTCTGTTTTTGCAATAATGTTCCTATGCAGTATTTGTCCTTATGAGACTGTAATAGTTCACTCAGCATAATGCTGTCCAGTCTTTCCCAAGTTATGTAGCATTTTCCAAAATCATTGTTCCTGAGTGCTTCATTATTCAATTATGTGACAAAATCACTGACAATAAGAGAGATAAATATCAAAACCACTATGAGATACCATCTTACTAGTAGCAGTGGCAAAGTTTAGCAGAGCAGCAAACAATAAATGTTGGAGAGGATGTGGAGACATGGGAATTTTCTTACACTGTTGGCAGGATTGTAAAATGGTGCAAGCACTCTGAAAAACAATTTGGCATTTCCTCAAAAAGTTGAACATAGAAACTCCATATGACCCAGCTATTTCACTACTAGGAATATATCTCAAGGAAATTAGAACTGAGACTTCTCCGAGATCTGTACACCAATGTTCATAACAGCATTATTCACCATCAAAAGAACATGGAAATAGACCAAATGTCCAATTACATGCATTGTGTTTCTTAATTTTTGGTTTCCCCCTCCCCCTTTGCTTTGGCTCCTCCACAATGTAGTGCAGTATTCAGTCTCTTCTGACATCCAACTTGGTCTTTTTTTTCCTCCCCTTTGTATTGACCTTTTGCATTCTTCGTGCTTGATGTTCTTGATAGCCTGCTCCAGCTCATCTGATCTGTGCTCATCCATCAGTGTTCAAGGCCTCAAACTGTTTCTCAGGTGGTTTTGAAATTCAGGTGGGATAGACTTAAGGTCAAATTTTAATTCCTGTGGATTTGATTTAAACTTCTTTAGCTTTAGTTTGAACTTGCACATAAGTAGTTGATAGTCTGTTCCATAATCAGCACCTGGTCTAGTTTCCACTGCTGATACTGAGGTTCTCCAGCAAGTCTTCCCACAGATGGAATCTATCTGATGCCTGTGCATACCCTCAGGTGAAATCCATGTGTATAGTCTGTGTTTATGTTTCTTATAAAAGGTATATGCAATGAACAAATAATTTATTGTACAGAATTCTATCATTCTATTTAGAATTTCATGTTTGTCACCAAGTCCCTATTTTCTGATTACTAATCTTTCTTCTCTCTACCTGTTACTATTAATGCTTCTTGATTACATGTTTGATTGATTTCTGCTGCAAATGTTGGTAGAAATCCTTTATTTCCTCCTCTTTGGCTGTAGTTTTTGGTGCATATATTTGAATGATAGTGGTATTCACTTGACTTTCTTGTAACTCAGTCCCACAAGGACAAATATTGTATAAAACCATTATTGTAGAATGAATATGAGGATCCAAGTGGGGGGTAGGGTGAAAGCAGAGGGATGAGGATGTGAGAGGGGGCCGGGAGGATTAATCAGGGGCTTGTAAAATTTGATGGCTGGGGGTGAGGGAAATTGGAAGAAAATAGATCTGGAGAATAATGTATTTGAATTTTGTAAATAAACTAGCATAATTAGAAAAAAGAAAAAACTTTGTATGCATATGGATATTATCTTGTCACTCACTATATTAAGATGGATCTAGAAATTACTTTTTTAACTATCAAAATGTCCCCAATTTTCCTCACCTTTTTATATCCAGCATAGTGGATCATATGATCGTCTGATTGATACATATGATCATCTGATTGATAATGCCCCATGCCAACCCATCTAATTTTGCTTATATGTCAATATTTATGACTTCCATTTCTTTTTAACAATATCCAATTTTCCTACATTCATGATTCTCACATTCCATGCTCCAATCAGTAGTGTCTGTTTACAAGTCTTCCTCTTCCTCTGTGTTTCCATATTTGAGGGTTCAGTCTCAGTTGCCATATCTGCTAGTCTGCTCTAAGTGTGCTCTATTGTACATAGAGTTTTCAAAGGCTTGTTATTTCTGAAGTAGATGGTCAGTCCTTCATCATCATCATCTTACTCTGACTTAACTTTGAGCTTCGCTTTAGAACAGTATCTTACAGACAAGCATTTTACGGAAAGGAGTCGATGGAAAAACATTTCCCCATTATAGAAGTAACCGATAGATTCAGTAATCTTTTAAAATACCCCTCGGATTTTCAGTCAAACTGTAAAAAGAATTCAGAAAAACCCAGAATCATTCATTGATGCAATTTATTATTCCCTCATCCTTGCAGTTCTCGGTTTTAGAATTCCTTATGTATGGGACAGTGAGCTAGCTGAGTTCCCACTCTACAGGCTTCTCATCTGTAGAACAGGAGCACGGCTGCATCAGTTATCTCCCGGCTGGAGCTGTAGCCTGTGTGGGTTCCATATCCATTCCAGTCAAAGGCCGGGAAATCCCCACATTGCCTGGGATTGCCCTCTGGAAAGAATCCTCCTCCTCCAATACAGTGCTAGGAAACAGGGAATGGGGGAGGCAGAGTGAAGTGAAACCAGCAAGCTCTTCATAAACAAATGTCTGCAATCTTTGATTCTCATCCTATTTGGTTTTGCCACATTTTTCCATGGTATTGCCCTATCATTCCCTTGAGACCAACCTCTTCAGTGAATTTGTGAAGTAATACTCTTTCTCCTGGTTTATTTCTGCTTAGGTTAGCACTCATCCTTCGGTCCTTCTGCCATCCTTTCCTCCTCTGCCCATCCTCTGGAAGTTACTCTTGAAGGCCCAGTCTATACCTGTTCCTCTCAGTTATGACTCACCTTCTCTGATGACTTCAACTGTTAACAGAATAATGATTACTTCAAAATTTTTACCCCTAGCTTAGTTTTTCTTAAGCTTGAGGTGTGGATCATAACAAACTGATATAACAAACATACTGACATAACAAACAAACTGACAAAGTGGCTAACTCTGAGAATAATGGGAATCCCAGAACACTTGATCATTCTAATGTGAAACCTATACTTGGACCAGGAGGCAGTCATCAGAACAGAGCAAGGAAACACTGCATGGTTCAAAATTGGGAAGGGTGTACTCCAGGGATGC
>NW_006399918.1:6678734-6685269 GCF_000299155.1 Elephantulus edwardii | reverse complement strand
GATTCAGTGACTGGGATAATCGAGATGGTAGTGTCAGAAACAGTCCGAATGGCACAGGACAGAGCAGAGTTTAGGGCTGTTGTCCATAGGGTTGCTGTGAGTCGCAAGCGACTCGATGGCACATAACAACAACAACAACAACAACCACCTTGATGTCTACACTTATTTGTCTTACAAGTAACTTAAGTTCCACCTGAGCAAAACAGAATTATCCCTTGTTGACCTCAACACCTCTTCTTCATCCTGTCACCCTATTTTTATTGATAGTACTCGGTCATTTCAATGAAATCATCAATAAGCTATCAATAAATGAGACTTCATGAATATAAAGCATACCCAACTGACATCATTAACAGAATAAAAAGACATGACATAAAGTCACCCATCAGCACACTCCACAGAGATGTGTCCATACAGACACCTACAGGCCCTTGATCTCCCTGAAGACTTACAATCTCAGTGTTGCAGCCAGTAACTTTCATTCCAGCACACAGGGCATTGGTGGCTCTCTCATTATTAAACACCCTGAACTGGACAAATCCAGCAACAAGTTCACCTAGAAAAGAAGAGATAGAAAAAGGATTGGAATATTCAACTGAGGAACTAGAAACAACTTCCTTTTGACCAGCCAGGGATTCCAAGCTCAGGCTACAGTCTTGCAATCGAGTCTGTGAAATGAAATCCATCTTATCTGTAAGTAGCAACCAATGGGTATGATTGAAAACTAACTTCTCTCCATTTCCAAAGGCTGAAGAGGATCCTTGTCAACATTTCAAGGAATAATTAAGCTCTAAAGAAAGATCATTAAAAAATCTTGATACCACAACAAGATAAAGGTAAATAACCCAATTGAAAAATGGGCACAGGACATGAACAGACACTTCACCAAAGAAGACATTCAGATGGCCAACAAGCACATGAAGTAATGTTCAAAATCCCTAGCTCTAAGAGAGATGCAAATCAAAACAACTATGAGATATCATCTCACCCCAGTCAAAATAGTAAAATTTAACAGAACAGCAAGAAAGAAATGCTGGTGAGGTTTTGGAGAACTGGAACCCTTAGTCACTGTTGGTGGGAGTGTAAAATGGTGCAACCACTGTGGAAGGTGGTATGGCACTTTCTCAAAAAGTTGCAAATAAAGATACCATTTGACCCAGCAATTCCACTACTGGGAATATACCCTAAGGAAACCATAACTGCTACCCAAGAAAATATATGCATACTTATGTTTATTGCGGCTTTGTTCACAATAGCAAAGAGTTGGAAACAACTCAAGTGTTCCACAACTAACAAATGGATAGAGACGCTGTGGGATATTCACACAATGGAATATTATGCTGCATTGAAAAACAAGGAACTCATGAAATATTATACAAAGTGGGTGACCCTGGAGGAAATTATGCTGAGTGAAATTCAGTCGCAAAAGCAAATGTTGCATAGGGCCACTGTTGTAAAAGGGACTGACATTGGGGTTGAGGAAAGAGGGAATAAACAATGTATACTGCAGTGAAACAGATAAGGGAGAGAACTGTTGTCATGACAGGATGACAGAATGAAGGCTGCAAAGTGGAGTGGACTTGGGGGGAGGGATTGTATAACAATGAAAGCATTTTTCTTTTACTTTTCATAGAGAAGAGCAAATTGGGGAGAAAGGGTGGGTAGGGAGAAAAGTGCAAAAATGAATTAATGGAAACCCTAAGTCTCTGTAAACCTTCATTTAATTTTCAAAAAAGGAGAAAAAAATGTCTCAAAGGTACAGAGGAATTAACAATTACCAAATGTGACCATATGTTTCTGTTTACACATATCTCATCTAATTACATCTATTGGTTTTTCCTGCAATCACATACTTTCATTGAACTATCAAGTGTAAATAACAATGACTTTTATTTTCCTGTCAAAGTTTTAACTTCTGCAACAATACTGTGCTCAAAGAACTAATCTTTAAAAACAAACAACTAACTTTCCCAATGAAAACTATTTTTTTTCCTCATCACTTTGTTCATTGTCTTGTCCTGTAGGCATTAGCTTACACCTCTTCTTAATTGCTACAAGAAGTTGTACATGGTGGTTTATAACACAGCCTGAGGTCAGTGCCAGAGTTTACACCCAGGCTCTGCTGCTTGCACTCCTTACTACTCTCAGTGACTTCCTGACCTCTCAGTGTTCCATCTCCCAACTTACAAAATGGAGACAATATCATTTTAACAACCTACGTTTCTAACAATAAATAAAGAAAACAAATCAACTTCATGTTCCTAAGGAGAGAAAAAAAAAACCACCAAAAAACTGGCACATTTTAAGAGTACAGAGAACAGCTGGGCTTTAAAAATACTCACTCTGACCATATGGTGAGTAATAAGATGCCGTTTTCTGAGCATCACCAAAGTCATAGACCACAGGTATCGCTGGGCCATTATCAGTCAAACATTTCCCTATTCCGTATTTCACTGGATATTTCTGCAAAATTCCAAATGAGATTTTGTGTGAGCAGGGCATATGTTATTGTTATTAGGTTCCATTGAGTGAAGTAAAATATCCATCTTAAAATATGTCCACAGGATACTCAATTCTCTTCTCCAATACCACAGCTCAAAGGCATCAATTCTTCATCTGTCATTCTTATTCTTTGTCCAGTTCTCAGATGCATAGCAAGTGACTGAAAAGACCATGACCTGAATTAGGCACCTTTTAATCCTCATACTGACATCATTGCTCCTCAATAATTTGGAGAGGTCCCTAACTACAGACTTTTCCAGTGCAATCTTCTGATTTCCTACATCAGGTGAAGAAAGCAGAGATACTACCAAATTAGATAATGTAGGTGAAGTGGTTATTCATTATTCATAGTGATGTAATCACGATAGTGATTTCTTTTCCCATAGCTTTGTTTGTTGTTCCTATCTTTCTCCCACTCTCCTTTCCCATAGAGCTGGCTCAAAGTAGACTGTTGGGACACCAGGTAGCAGTGAACCAGAGACAGGGAAAACAGCCAGGTTCAGGAACTTTATAGTGATCTGGGACTACAGAAAGCAGATTCACTCCACCCAAAACACTTCACACTTTATTTACCAAACCAAAACCTCTTACTCAGCAACATGTGTACCTGGTAGAGTCCAAACAGGTTATGCCCCAGACTGGAAAAGAAGCCATTGTTGGTGCGATACCTCAGCAGGGAGCTGTTCCTCCAGTGCTGCAGTGGGGACTTGTTGGGCACATGCCAGATGCTGAGGTCCCGTGCCTGGATGTCATAGTAGCCAGGGTTCTGGAAAACAACAGATATTAATATTGAGCAACCGGGAGGTCACGGGAAGCAAAGGACCCAGTATACACGAAGACTTCTTTGCAATGACAGCACAGGGATTCAGTGACTAGATGGCAACAGTGCTCTCACACACTTGCTTCCAGCACTTGGTGATACTCCTCCTCCACCCAATACATTAAAATGTCATTTGGAGAAAACTGAGACTTAAGACACCTAAGTCTTTCTTCCTCTCCAACCCAAGTTCCACATCCCAATCTCCCAACCTCACATGCTATGTTCCAGCCACTCAGTTTCTCACCACTTCCTAAGTGAGTAGTGAGTGTCACCAACCTTGTAGTCATCGCTTGTGGCTCCCTCTGCAGAACCAAAGGTGTTGTAATTGGCCCAGTTGCCCTCCCCTTCTGGGTAGTCTGCTCTGTTGCCCTGTTGACTGGACCAGCGATCTCCCACTGTGCACTTCCCTTGTACACTGTTCTCATGCACACTGGCCACCAGGGTCCAACCACCACCCCCAGAGGTCATGTCACAGAAGGTCTGGTAGATGACGCCATTCTCAGTGCGGAGAAAATACAGGCCATCTGTGGAAAGAAACACCAGGACTTCCTTGTCAGAGAACACACGGCCCATCTCAGACCCCAGAATCAGAAAGTTTCTGAGAAAATCAGCATATAACATTAATGATCCTTTCCACATATTCACCTGTTGGAAGGTGAATCATTCCCCTGGGATAATTATAATTTCTTCTCATGTTATGATAGCTTTTGAGCACCACTATTTATGGGTGTTTATATGCCAAACACTCTGAAGGGATATATATACTGTCTCCCACCGAATAGAAGATCATCCTGGCTAGAAGAGTGCATAAATCCCTACCCAACCATATCTCCAGTCACCAGGCGATGGCTGTAAACCTCTCAGAGCAAATGGCAGGCATAGTTACTGCCCACTACTACTCTGGTAATTTTGGATGTCTCTGAATGGGCCACATAAGCAAGACTTAGCCACAGTTTATATTGTCTTTACAAAATGCCTCTGGTTCTCCCAAATGTAGGAACATGGGAGACATGTGATTAGATGATCCAAGGTCATTTCTCATCCACCACTTTATCTTCCATTTGGGTTGTTATAAGACAGCTCCTCATCACCTCCCAGGTTCTGATGATGTATGAGCTCTTACTCTCATTTCAGATAAGGCTTATTGGCTGTGAAGCTTCTTAGTTTCAGCATGAATTGACTCCTTAGTAACAAAGCACCCCAATACCTAGTTATATTTAATTTGATCCTTTCATTTTTATGTCACTCTGAGGGATAACATATCCAGAAAGCTAACACTTACCAGTCTATATGAATTGTTAGTGGTGTGCTAGCCACCATCAAGTTGACTACAACTCATAGGAGCCTTACAAACTACAGACTTGAACCTTGCCTTATCCTGGGCCAACCTCATAATCTCTGATATGCTCTAGTCCATTGGTACAGTTACTATGCCAATCCATCTTATTTAGTCTTCTTCTCATTCTCTGACCCTCCACCTTTCCACACTTCATGTCCTTTTTCAAAAAAGCCCCTCCTGACAACATGCCAAAAATATGTGAGACAAAGTTTCACCATCCTTGCTTTTAAGGAACACTCTGGTTGCACTTATTCTAAGACAGACTTGTTCTTTTGGCAGTCTATGAGATATTCTGTACAACTCAGAGGCATCCATTCTTGTCATCTTTATTCATTGTCCACCTGTCATAGCGTAAGAAGGAGTTGAAAGGTGGATCAGGTGTACCTTATCTTTAAAGAAGCCTATTACCACTTTGGAGAGGTCTTTGACAGAGGATTTTCTTGATTTCTTGACTGCCGCTATCCTGTGTAATTGTGGATTCAAGTAAAATTAAAGCATTGACAACTCCAAACTTCCATCTATATATAATGATGTTGCCTATTGGTCCAGTGGTGAAGATTGTTGTCTTCTTGATGTTGAGATGTAATCCATATTGAAGCCTGCAGCCTTTGGTCTTCTGCAGCAAATGTTTCAAGTCCTTGCACTTTTCAGTAAGCAAGGTTCTGTTATCTGCTTAAAACATGCTGTTGACGAATCTTTCTCCAATCCTGGTGCCTCCACATAGTACAGCTTCTCAAACAATTTGCTCAGCATACATATGCAATAAAGAACATAACCCTGATGCTACTTGTTTTTGTTGTTGTTGTTAGATGTTGTCGAGTCAAGTACAACTCATAGCAGCCCTATGAACAAAAGATCTGAACCCTGTTCTATTCTGTGCCATCCTCATACTTTCTAACACATAAGAGCCCATTGCAGTAGTCACCACATTAATCCACCTGGTCGAGGCTCTTCCTCTCAGTCACCAACCCTTCACCCTTCTCAGAACCATGTCCTGCTTCAAGGAATAGCCCCTCCTAGCAGCATGTCCAAAATATATGAGGTGAAGCTTCATCATTCTTGCCACCAAATAGCACTCCAGCTTCACCCTCTCCAAGAAATATCTGTTTGTTCTCTTGGCCATCCCTGGGATGTACAGTGCTCTTCTCCAACACCATAACTCAAAGGCGCCAATTGTATTTCTGTCATCCTTATTCATAGTCCAGCTCTTAGTGGTATAGCAAGAGATCAGAAAAGCAAAAGACTAGGGCCGGGATCAGATGCACCTTAGTCCTCAAACTGACATCAATACTACTAATAATTTGGAGCTCACCAGTCTATGCAAGTAAATTTGGAACATAGCTGCTGGCCAATGGATTGGAGGAGGCTGATATTTGTTCCCATTCTTAAGAAAGGTTACCTAACTGAACATGAAAACTATCTAACAACACCATTAGTATCACATGCAAGCAAAATATTGCTGCAGATTACTGAAAAACAACTGGAACAATACATAGATAAGGAACTGCCAGAAGTTTAAGCAAGATTGAGAAAAGGCTGTGGCACCAGGGATATCATTGTTGATGTCAGATGGATCCTGGCTGAAAGTAAGGAATATCAGAAGAATGTCTCTTAGTGCTATATTGACTATGCAAAGGCATTTAACTTTGTGGATCATAACAAGTTGTGGCTGACATTGAGAAGAATAGGAATCCAAGAGCACTTAATTGCTTCCAACCAAGAAAAGCCCTGGACCAGATGGTTTTACAAGTGAATTTTATAAAACATTTAAAGAAGAACTGCTACCAATTCTACATAAATTATTTCAGAAAATAGAAGAAGATGGAACCCTCCCAGATTCATTCTATGAAGCAAACATATCTTTGATACCAAAG
>NW_006399918.1:6672017-6673979 GCF_000299155.1 Elephantulus edwardii | reverse complement strand
GGTTCTCCTCTAAAATGTTAAGAAGCTTGGTTCCTGATTAAAAAAAAATAATACCTCTCATTAAAGGTCTGAATGGATTGGGAAAATCTTTCTTGACTGCCCCCCCCAGCACCTACTTGCCCACTGCAGCACTTCTTCATTGCTTGTTTTGTCAGACCTTCCACCTCCAAGGTGGATTCTCTCTGCTAGGATTGTCTGACACAAGATCTATTACTGGTTCAACACCTAAATACATCCCTTAATTAATTTCCTTAATGCCTATAATCAGTGCTTTGTAAATACTGGACATTCAAAGAAAATTTAACCCCTTTTTAAAAGAGACCATGCTCAGGACAGTGCACAGACAAAAGACACTCAACTTAAAATGTCTGACGTAGGAAAAATTTTTAGGGCTAGTTGTTGTTGTGTTCCATTAAATCAGAACCAACACAGCTACCCTCAAGTGGGTATTCAGATGCAGTAAATATCTCTCCACAGGAGGAGACTAACCATCCTTCTTCCATGGAGCAGCTGGTAGATTTGAACCACATGTTTTTGGGTTGGCAGCATAGTTCCTTAACACTCAGTCATCAGAGCTCCCTTCAGGTAGGAAGTAATGTAACTCAGATAAGATTGTTTCTAGCAGGATAAGTAAGAGTTGTATATAACAAAAGGAAAAAGGAACTAGTGCTCCAGAAAGAAAGGTAGGGTGTGAAGAATACATAAAACGATCTGAAGATACATCAGCATACAGACAAACTAGAACTCATCCTTTTCTGTGGCCAGAGTAAATACTGTAATATAGAGCATGATGAAAACCAAAGGTGAGAAATTAACTGAAACTGAGCTGTTACTTGGTGTGCTGCTAATGGAAAGATTAGCAGTTCAAATCCACCAGCTGCTCTGCAGAAGAAAAACAGTCTCCTCCTGAAAAGATTTGCATGCATGTGAGTCCACACTGACCCAACAGCAGTGAGTTTGAGGTTTTATTTTAGAGAATGAAGGACCTTAT
This sequence comes from Elephantulus edwardii, assembly GCF_000299155.1. Taxonomy (NCBI): domain Eukaryota; kingdom Metazoa; phylum Chordata; class Mammalia; order Macroscelidea; family Macroscelididae; genus Elephantulus; species Elephantulus edwardii. The sequence goes on along the minus strand of NW_006399918.1, from coordinate 6,672,988 downwards.
ATAATAGTCTAAAAGCCTAGGGATTATTCCTAAAGCGTGAAAACATGAGGCAGAGGAAATGCTAACTCTGATTGATAAGACTCAGATAAAATGCCAGAAAATTCATGATGTCAGAATTCTTTTGGGCAAACACTGAACGTCGCAGGTCACCTCCTTTCTTCTTCTCTGACACTGCTCTCATAAGCTCCCCTAACACCTGGAGAGCTCTGAAGGTGTGGTCCATACGGAATTCTGCTGCTCTCCAAGGGTGGCACCTCCCTGGTGTCTTGAATCCAACCACTGGTTCTGCTGGAGAAAGCTGAGCAACCTCTTCCTGTGTGATTCATAGCATCTGAAAACTCACTTGAGGGTAAACTATGAGTTGATTCTGATTTGATAGCAATGAGATTTTCCATTAAAAAACCCTTATCAGATAAGAGGCTATATGTGAATTTAGTTTTGAATGAATGAATGAAAAGAAATAATAGAACATAACAACAATTAAAACTGGCATTTCTATTTTTATTGTGAGGCTGGAGACTAGTGGAGGAAGCAGCACTGTCCATATAGCTTCCGCTGAAGAATCTGAGACCAAGACCAGAGGAGTCGGAGTGACTGAGAGGACACACAATGCTTACCAGGCACTTTGAACCCCCTCACAGAAACACAGAAGCACAGAGGAGGGGACCCAAGACATGCCTAAACCAGTACTCTGAATGCCTGAGACTGGACCCCAAGTAAGACCAAAAAACAGCTACCAGTCATTGCCGTATGCCTTCTGCCAAGTGTGGTGACTGTGAGTAGCAGTGACTTCACCTCTGATCCATAGTACATAGTTATACAAACCAGCTGTGATTTCTCCACTCCCCTGAATTCCAGACAGAGTTAAAAGAATTGCTGAGTTTAAGAGATCTTTACCTGAAAAACTGGATAAATTATGTATATTGCATTGAAATGGATGACGGAGAGAACAGTTTAAAAGCAATATATTA
>NW_006399918.1:6667153-6670882 GCF_000299155.1 Elephantulus edwardii | reverse complement strand
TCTTGGATGACTCAATATCAAAAGATATGAGAAAAGATATGTGGATACCTGAAGAAGTAAGGTGCTTTGGAGTTGATAACACAGGTGACACTCAATTGAGAAAGGGGGAATCATGCTTTATGAAAGTGTGTTTCATGTATTAGTAGAATGGGCAGTCACTTCCAGTATTAGATTACACAATCAAACTCCAGAATAAGTCAGACCTTACAAATACTTCCTTGAGTCTCAGCTCGTCTTACCCCATGTTCAAATGCTTTAGGACTCTAGCACATCATACCTAATAAGTTTCTGTCAAGATATTATCCTTAAGGGTTTCCTCTTTAAACTCTTCTGTGAAGCCTTCCTTATTGATGTTCCGTCTCCAGTGAAAAGAACAAGAGTGGCATGGGCTTTCCACTTCTGATATCCATCAGCAGCATCCACAGTACAAAACCAACTCCCACAAGGTAGGTCATGTCCCTCACATAATTCAAACAGCAATCCTACTGCTCTACTGGGTCCAAAATCCATTGCAATACCTACATAGACCTCACAGAAACATACAATTTTGAAGTCACTGAGGAAATCAATAGGTTATGACTCAGACTGGGAATAGGATACAATTTCTCAGTGAGGACAATTTCTGCAGAATGTTCAGAGGCCATCAGCCTTGAAGATTCAGGTCAGTGTTACAAAACTCTCTCAATCTTGCCAGTTAAGACATCCTTCTCCTCCCGTAGTTTGACTAAAAACCCAAGGGATATTTTAAAAGACTTCTGAATCTATCAGTTACTTCTATAATGGGGAAATATTTTTCCATCCACTCCTTTCTGGAAAATGCTTGTCTGTCACATAACTATTCTAAAGCTGAGCTTAATGTAAAGTCAAAATAAGACTATGATGAAGGACTGACCATCTACTTCAGAAATAATAAGCTTTTGAAAATTCTATGTACAATAGAGCACACTTGGAACAGACTAGCAGATAGGGCATCTGAGACTGAACGCTCAACTATGGAAACACAGAGGAAGAGGAAGAGTTGTAAACAGACACTAGTGATTGGAGCATGGAATGTGAGAATCATGAATGTAGGAAAATTGGATATTGTTAAAAAGAAATGGAAGTCATAAATATTGACATATAGGCAAAATAAGAAGGGTTGGCATGGGGCATTATCAATCAGATGATCATATGTATCAATCAGACAATCATATGATCTACTAAGCTGGATATAAAAAGGTGAGGAAAAATGGGGACATTTTTGTAGTTAAAAAAAGTAATTTTTATATCAATCTTAAAACAATATTCTGAGTGACATGATAATATCCATATACATGCACAGATTTTTTCTTTTTTCTAATTATGCTAGTTTATTTACAAAATTCAAATACATTGTATTCCAGACCAGATTCTTTCAATTTCCCTCACCCTCCACCCATCAAATTGTACAACCTCCTGATTTATGTCCTCCCCCATTCCCTCACATCCTCATCCCTCTGCTTTCACCCCACCCTTCTGCTTGGATCCTAATATTCATTCTACAATAATGGTTTTATACAATATTTGTCCTTGTGGGACTGAGTTACAAGAAAGTCAAGTGAATACCACTATCATTCAAATATATACACCAAAAACTACAGCCAAAGAGGAGGATAAAGAGGATTTCTACCAACTTTTGCAGTCAGAAAATGATCAAACGTTGTAATTAAGATACACTAATAGTAATAGGTAGATGGAAGACAGACCAGTAGGTAGAAAATATGGGCTTGGTGACAGATATGAGACTGAAGAAAGAATGATAAAATTCTGTACAATCAATGATTTGTTCATTGCATATACCATTTATAAGAAACATAAATGCAGACTCTACACATGGGTTTCACATGATGGTATGCACAAGCATCAGATAGATTATATCTGTGGGAAGACTTGATGGAGAAGCTCAGTATCAGCAGTAGAAACGAGACCAGGTGCTGATTATGGAACAGACTATCAACTACTCACATGCAAGTTCAAACTAAAGCTGAAGAAGGTTAAATCAAATCCACAGGAATTAAAATTTGACCTTAAGTCTATCCCACCCGAATTTCAAAACCACCTGAGAAACGGTTTGAGGCCTTGAACACTGATGAACAAAGATCAGATGAGCTGGAGGAGGCTATCAAGAACATCATGCACGAAGAACGCAAAAGGTCAATACAAAGACAGAGGAGAAAGAAAAGACCAAGTTGGATGTCAGAAGAGACTGAATCCTGTACTACATTGTGGAGAAGCCAAAGCAAAGGGGGAGGGAGGAATAAAAAAATTAAGAAACTCAATGCATGTAATTGGACATTTGGTCTATTTCCATGTTCTTTTGAACATTGGTGTACAGATCTCTGATGAGTCTCAGTTCTAATTTCCTTGAGATATATTCCTTGTAGTGAAGTAGCTGGGTCATATGGAGTTTCTATGTTCAACTTTTTGAGGAAATGCCAAGTTGTTTTCTAGAGTGATTGTACCATTTTACAATCCTGCCAATAGTGTAGGAGAAGTCCCATGTCTCCACATCCTCTCCAACGTTTATTGTTTGCTGCTCTGCTAAACTTTGTCACTGCTACTAGTGTAAGATGGTATTTCCTTGTGGTTTTGATATTTATCTCTCTTATTATCAGTGATTTTGTCACATAATTGAATAATGAAGCACTCAGGAACAATGATTTTGGAAAATGCTACATAACTTGGGAAAGACTGGACAGCATTATGCTGAGTGAACTATTACAGTCTTATAAGGACAAATACTGCATAGGAACATTATTGCAAAAACAGAAGGATAACTAATAAAACATGTATGGGGACCCAATGGGGGAAGAGGTGGAAGCAGAGGGGTGAGGAATGGGTAGGGGTGAAACCACAGAATTGTACAGTTTGTTGGGTGGAGGGAAATAGTGAAGGAAATGGAAAGGATCTGATGGGGATCTGAAAGGATTGGGCAATGATGGGCAAGTTTTAGCAGTGATTAATTTTACATAACACAATGCATTGGAGTAATTGTATGAAACACAAAATGAATGAAGAATATTGTGAAACAATATATACAAACTTTTTGAGTAATTGAATATAAAATTAGGAAAAAAGAGAAAAAAATTTTTAAAAAAAGGAACTTAAGGAGCCAAGTAGAAGATTTCAAAGGGCAGCACAGGAAGACAAAACAAAGTATTAAAGTGAAATTTGCAAAGAGCTAGACTCAGAAAACCAAAAGGGCCAATCTTGTTTGGCATTCCTTAAACTGAAGGAACTGAAGAACAAATTCAAACCTCAAGTTGCAACACTTAAGGATGTTATGGGCAGAATATTAAATTATCCAAGAAGCATTAAAAGAAGATGGAAGGAGGATACAGAGTCACTGTCAGAAGGAGTTGGCTGATGGAGAGGCAATGGTGATGAAGGAGAAGTTCAGGCTGCTCTGACAAAATTGATGGTATACCATTGACAAATTTTAATAAATAGATGTTGCCCTGGACATGCTCACCAGATTGTGCCAAGAAATCTGGAGGACAACTTCCTGGCCAACTGACTGAAAGAGATTCATATTCATCTCTATCTCCAAAAAAAGGTGATCTAACAGAGTGTGAAAATTACTGAGCAGTATCACTAATACCACAGACAAGCAAAATCCTGTCGAGGATTATTAAAAAATTACTGGAACAACTACATTGACAAGAACTACCAGAAATACAAGCTAGGTTGAGAAGAGACCATGGCATTAGA
>NW_006399918.1:6664893-6666853 GCF_000299155.1 Elephantulus edwardii | reverse complement strand
TCAGGATTGGAAGACTCATTAACAACCTGCGTTACACAAATGATACAACCTTGCTTGTTGAAACTGAGAAGAATCTGAAGCATTTACTGCAGAAGATCAAAAACTGTAGTCTTCAACATGGGTCAAAGTTCAGCATCAAGAAGACAAAGATTTCCACTAATGGGCAATCGGCTGCACCGTGATGGATGAGAAGAGATTGAGATTGTTAACAATTTCAGCTTGCCCTCCTCCACAATCAGCACTCTTGGCACCAGTATTCAGGAAATCAAAAGATGAATTGTACTGGGGAAGATTGCTGTCACGGAGCTCTCCAAAGTGCTAAAGAGCAATGATGTCAGTCTAGATACTAAGGTGCACTCAATCCAGGCTGTGGTCTTTGCAATTCGTTGCTATGCATCAGGTAGCTGGACAATGACTAAGGATGACAGAAGAAGATTCAATGTCTTTGAGTTATGGTGCTAGAGAAGAGTATTGAACCTGGACCTCCAGAAGAACAAATAGAGAAAAGCGTGAAACCACGGACCTCCAGAAGAATAAATTGAGGAGAGGGTGAAACCATGATTCTTTTTTGAGGCAAAGATTTTGAAGCTATGTCTCATATACTTTGACACATGGCCGGGAGGGACCAGTCCTTGGAGAAAGACATCATGTTTGGACAGGTGGAGCGATAATGCAGTAGAGGAAGACCCTGGATGAGGTGGATTAACGTGATAACAGAGGCAATGGGATTGGGTGCATCAGAGTCTGTGAGACTGGCTCAGGATAGAGCAGGGTTCAAAGCAATTTTATATAGTGTCACTATGAGTTGTGGGTGACTCAATGGCATATAACATCAGCAACTACTCTACCAGCGGGAATAGTTGAGAATAGTTCCTCCTGACATTTTCAAAGTAGGTGTGATGAAGTCTCCTCAAACTTTTTTTTTTTTAAATATGGAATGCTTCACAAATTTGTGTGTCATCCTTGCGCAGGAGCCATGCTAATCCTCTCTGTATGGTTCCAATACTAGTGTATGTGCTGCCGAAGTGAGCACCCATCTTCATTGTTAAGAATCACACTGCTGACCTTTGGAAGCAGGAGTGGCATCCACTTCCTAAATAACTTGCCTTCAGAAGCTCTATGAACTTTGATAAATGTCCATAGTTGTAGAGGGGCTTCAGGTCTTTTGTTCATAGGATCACTATAAATGTTGTGCTCAACTTGAAGGCAATAAAAAACAACAACAATAACAACAACTGCTTACTTGTTTTTAGACAGATTCAGTTGTTCTTCTGACATGTGTTATATTTAATACCCTTTACCAATACTATAATTTAAAAACATTAAAGCTTCTTCAGTATTCCTTACTTATATCTACCTCTTGATATTTTGTTGTTGTTGTTATGTGCCGTCGAGTAGCTTGCGACTCATAGTGACCCTATGTACAACAGCTCTAAACTCTGCTCTGCCCTGTGCCAATCTCATTGTCTCTGATTCACTCATTCTGATTGCTCCAGTCACCAAATCGATCCACCTCTCAGAGGGCCTTCCCCTCTTGCACCTGCCCTCTACCCTCCCAAGAATGATGTCCTTCTCCAAGGACCAGTGCCTCCTCACAACATGACCAAAGTATGTCAAACGAAGTCTCAGAATCCTTGCCTCTAAGGAACAGCCTGATTTAACCCTCTCCAGGATGAATTTGTTTGTTTTCTTAGCAGTCCGTGGTACCCTCAGCAGTCTTCTCCAACACCAAAGCTCAAAAGCATCAATTCTCCTTCTATTCTCCCTGGTCATTGTCCACCTCTGTGACGCATATCAAGTAATTGCAAAGACCCTGGCCTGTACCAGACACACCTTAATCTCCAGACACCCTGTTGCTCTTCAGTACTTTAGAGAGGTCCCTAACAGCAGGCTTTCCCATCTCAATACGTCTTTTAATTTCCTGGCTGCTGGTGCCAAGAGTGTTGATTGTGGAGCCAAG
>NW_006399918.1:6659194-6663958 GCF_000299155.1 Elephantulus edwardii | reverse complement strand
TCTATTTTACTGATTCGGACACCAGTCATCCTTCAAGGTGTTCTGTATTTCCCAGGTGGGCTTGGCAAGTCGCTGCAGTTGTCATAGAGAACTCACAACCATACTCACAGTTAAGGAGTTTTTAAGGGAAATGATCGATTGCCATTCAGGATCAGGAAGAATTCAGGAAATAGTTTTTCAGTAAGGACAGCCTTTATTGAGTTGTGTCTCTAGGCTGCCCATTCTTCACATTTCAGATCTGACTTTGCTATGTTCAGAAAATATGTAGAACTTTCTAGCTCCACTGCTACAGGCACCCTATTCCTCCCGTGAGTCTCCTGCCCCAAAGGTCTCAGTTTTTGCTAGCTTTGCACATTCACTGTAGCTGCCTCCATGCTGGGAAGCCCACTTTGTCATCTCATACTCAAGTACTAGTTCTGTTGTCTCCTTTCCTTGGCTGCCATTTCCCACATTTCCAGTGTTATAGTATTCTTTCTGTTTTTAGTCTATAAGGTTCTCATTCTTGAGATCCCGAGTCTAAAGGATATGATTTACTTCTTGATGATAGTCAGGTCCTATATCAATTTCCAGAACTAAGTATTTTCAAATTTTGCAGGGTGGTGAAACTGACTAATTGCCTCTTTAGAGCTTCACATACTTCATTTGCATAGCTCTGGTGGCCTAGTGGTAAGCAGCTGCACTGCACACAGTTCAAATTCCCCAGTTAGTTGCTCAATGGAAGAAAGATAGGCAATCGTCTCCTGTGCAATATACTGTCTCTGAAAACCCTCTGGAGGGTCATTGATGGGTCTGTTCTGTTTTGATGATGTAGTACAACAGCAACAATGCTCCCCACAAGGCTTCCATGCATCTTATTTTCTGTTCAGTAGTTTTGGTAGGCCATGAAAATTGCAAATTAACTGAGGGCACTATGATGTCAGATACAAGGCTTGTCCATAGTAGAATAAAAGAAGTGTTGCCCTTTTTACTTCTTGAAAAGGTGGATGGCTTTCTTACTTTGGACAGCATTGAGATATAGTGTTGAACACAGAGTCCTGAAAGTGAGATGATATTGTGTAGTGAAGGTCAGAGGTATTCAGGAGGCAGTTTATGGTTCTGAGATTATCCTGGGTGTCAGGAATAGGCATTGCTGAAGGAGCCATGGAAGTCAACACAGTAAGTATGTAAACTCTTGGTTTTTTGACAGAAAGGAGACATATCTTGGGAGTATGGACTCAAAGTGGCTAGAAATATTCCAACAAGGAAAAGAACGAAAACTAGAGAGATTTTAGTACCATTAACATCAACCCACTAAGTATAACTCCTGAGGCTGGAGTACCTTAGATAAGTATCAGTTACATTAAGAAATTGAAGAGGACCTGAAGTATCTGAAGAAAGTTACGGACTGTGGTCTTCAACATACGTTGAAGTGCAACATGAAGAAAACAAAGAGTCCTGCCACTGGACCAATTGGCAGTGCCATGATAGATGGAGAAGAGATTCAGATTGTTAGCAATTTCCATTTTCTCAGGTCCACAATCAACATTCTTGACACTAACAGCAGGAAGTCAAAAGATGAATTGCATTAGGAAAATCTGCTTTCAGGGACCTTTACAGAGTGCTGAATAGCAATGATACCAGTCTAGAGACTAAGGTGAATGGCCATTACAATTACTTGCTATGCTTCAGAGAGCTGGACAATCACTAAAGATGATAGAAGGAGAATTGATGTTTTGAATTGTGGTGCTGGAGAAGAGCATTGAACATACGGACTAAGAAGAGAAAAAGTAGGTATGACCTGGGGAAGGTGAAACCAAACTGCTTATTGCAGGCAAGGATTTTGAAGCTCCATCTCCCATACTTTGGACATGTTGCCAGGAGGAACCAGTCCTTGGAGAAGGACATCATGCTTGTAAGCATGGAGTGACAGAGGCAGGAACGATGACCCTGGATGAAATGGATTGACATAATTGGGGTGATGGAGAACAGCTGTGTTGGAGACAGTGAGATTGGCTCAGGATAGGGTAGGATTGAGAGCTATTGTACATAGAGTCACTAGGAGTCAGAGGTGGCTCCATGGCACATAACAACAATGCCATGAAGTTGGTGACTGTACTGTGGTTATAAATGAGTGTGCTTTATTTTAAAACATATATTTACATATTTATGGGTGAAGAACATGTTATTTATCATCAAATGACTCAGACAAAAATATTTGTTTATACATCTCCAACAAACTGTTTATATATTTAGAATGAAAGATGAGGCAGCAAAAGAGAAGGGTAGTATGAAACACAAAGTATATGAACTTTATATGCAAACCAATATAAAAAAAATTTAAAAATATGAACATTTGGTGAATTCAGGAAGAGATCATACATTTAAAAACTTTAAATAATTTTTTGTGTGCTTTGGGTGAAATTTACAGAGCAAATTTTGGAATTTATGTACAGATTAGTTTGTGATACTGACCTCAGTGTCCACAATTTGCTAGCACTCTCTTCATTTCCACCTTAGGTTTTCATATCTGTTCACTCTGTTTTCTGGCCCTTTCTTGTTTCTTGTTAACTTTGGTTTTGTGCAAATTCTGGCCTTTGGTTATAAATAGTAGATTGTTCTGAAGAGCATACTCCATACGCTTCCTGGCTGTCATTGCTCACTTTGTAGGCCTGTCTTTTCTTTTTTAGGCCTATCTTTTAAATGGCTGGATGTTAACCTCTGTGAATATCTTTAGTTCTAACCTAAAAGGGCATCTTGTGGAGCATGGGCAGAAGATGTGCGGCAGGAGGAAGATGCATGGCATGCGTGGAAGATGCATGGTGCCCACAGTACCTTGGGGAAACGCTATTCTTCACTACACTACGTGGGAACAATAAGCTCAAGTGGAAGGGATGGGACAACTTGAACCTGGTGGAGACAGCATTTCTGGAAGGAAACAACAGCCTTCGTGGTTTGCTATTTAGGTACTTTGGGGGAAAAACTGCTCCTAGCTACACCATGCAGGGCCCCTTAAGCTCAAGAAGAAAGGACCAGGTCAGCCCAAGTGTGGTGGAGAAGCCATTTCTGGAAGGGAACAACAGGCTTCCTAGTTTGCCACTCAGAGACTTTGGGGTAATAATGCTGTTGGGCCAATAAGGGAACATAAATATACAGGTCCTTCACAAAACATTGCCATCACTAAATAGTTACAACGACCTAACATCTATTAAGAAAAGATTCACTTAATGTCAAGAAAGTAAGAGTCTGCCTCAACCATCATGAAAATACCAAAATAACCCTCCTTCTAAAAAAGCAGACCCAATGAACACTCCGGATAGAGAGAAACAGAAGAAATATCTTGATGTGGAGTTGTTTGAACATCTACAGAAGAAGATGCAAATGATGGAAGAAACAATTAAAAGAGTAAATACACCAGAGACAACAATCCAGAAGAAAGATATCGATGAGGAGCAACTTGAACAGCTATGGAATAAAATGCAAAAGATGGAAGAAAGAATGATAGTATAGAGAAAGAGGTACAAGAACTCAAAAGAACATCATTAGATAGGGTACATCCAAGACAGTACTGGAAACAACAAAAAAGCATGGAAATGTAATGCAAAATACTAAGTCCAAAGTGGCAGAAGTGTTCAATACACTGGTAGGAAAAGAAAAAAATAGAACTGAAGAGATGGAACTGAAGAGAGTCAGTGATCTTGAAGGCAAGCACTGGAAAAATACTAGAAGAAAAATCAGAGATGAGACATAAAGGAAATGAGGAAAACATTAGAATCATGTAGGGTGACATCAAAAGGAACAACATATGTATGATTAAAATTTCAGAATGTGGGAATGACATAGAAATCACTGAGAAAATTGTGGAAGAGGTATTAGAAGAAAACTTCTAATGTGGGAAGAATGTGGGAAATCCACATTCAAGAAGCACAATGAACACCAAATAGACTAGGCCCCCAAAAGAAAAACATCAAGACATATCACAGTCAAATTCTCCAAATTAAAAGATAAGGATAGAATTGTAAAAGCAGCACGAGAAAACCAAAGAATCACCAATAAAGGGAAAACTATTAGATTAAGTTCTGATATCTCAGTGGAAACTCAGTGGAAACACAGAAAGTTGAAAAAAACAAACCCCTTATCAGCCAAGGATCCTATAACCAGCAAAGCTCTCCATCAATATGAAGGAGAAATTAGATTCTTTGCAGAAAAGAGTAAATTTAAGGAATTTTTGAAAACAAGACCAAAACTACAAGAAATTTTAAATGAAGTGCTTCACATGGAGACACCGAAGTAAAGTGGATGGACCATCGTAACCACAAACAACAGAAAAGAAGCACGTCAAAATGGCAAAAGTAAAACCTGGCCTGACAATACTCACACAATGTGAATGAACTAAATGAGACAATTAAGAGAAAAAGAATAGTAGAATGGGTAAGAAAACCCAAGTCTATTAATTTGTTGCCTACAATAGACACATCTAAAAAAAGAAGAGAAAGACAGACTTAAAAATCAAAGGCTGTAAAAAGAATATATATACCAAGCAAATGGAAATCTCAGAAAAGCAGGTGTGACAATACTAATCTCTGATAAAATAGACTTCAGAATGAAAACCACCATAAAATTGTAAGGAAGGACATTACATATTGATTAAAGCCACAATAGATCAAGAAGACATAAACTTGGTCAACATTTATGTGCCAAATGATAAACCTGAAAAATACATAAAACAACAGTTAACAGTATTGAAGAAAGAAATAGACAGCACCACAGTAATGGTAGGAGACTTCA
>NW_006399918.1:6640312-6657339 GCF_000299155.1 Elephantulus edwardii | reverse complement strand
AAAATTGATGCCTTTGAACTGTGGTACTGGAGAAGAGTTTTGAAAATACCATGGCCTGTTAAGAAAACAAATAAGTCTGTCTTGAAGAGGGTGAAACCAGGACTCTCCTTGGAGGCTAGGATTTTGAAGCTCTGCCTCACTTACTTTGAGCACGTGGCCAGGAGAGATTGGTCCTTGTAGAAGGACATTATGCTCAGAAGGGTGGACAGACAGTATAGGAGAGGAAGGCTCCAGATGAGATGGATTGATATAGTGACTGCGGCAATGGTGTTTGGTGTATCAGAATTAGTGAGACTGGCTCAGGACAGGGAAGGGTTCAGAGCTGCTGTACAAAGGATTGCTATGTACTGCAGGGGACTCAACGGGACATAACAACAATAACATACAATGACAGGTTTGGAAGCAGGAGTGGCATCCACTTCCTAAATAATATGCCTCCAAAAACTCTACGAACTTTGATAACTGTCGATAGCTTTAGAGGGGCTTCAGACCTTTTGTTCATAGGGTCACTATGAGTCATACCAGACTTAGAAGCAATTGACAACAACAACAATATAAAATCACATTGAATAAATCTTGTCTGTATCATTCTGCAATCTTAAATTAGCTAAAGACTTTCAAAACGCAGGGGCATGACTTTACAAATATCTTTGAGCCTCGGATCAGCATTTAAATATCTCAAAGTTTAAACCTGAGTGGACTTTAAGAATGAATTTCTGTCCTGCGTAGTGTTAATTTTAATACTATCTTTGCAATTAATACATTAACTAATCTGTATTTTATTTCTTGTTGTGAGCAAAATATTTTTTTCTATTGCTGGAAATAGTAAGTATTTTCAGTATATTTCAAAATTTGAAAGGAGCCACATTAAAAATTCATGTATTAGTGAAATATTAATTTCTTTTGCTATCAAATTACTGGAGACTGTGTACTATTTTCTATATGTAATATTTTCAATAATTTCTAAACAAAAAATTAACTAAGTAATCACATTACAGTGTTGTTGTTATTGTGTGTCATTGAGTCAGAACTGACCCATACCTGATCCTCTATCAGGTTTGCAGAAGCAGATAAACGCAAAGGTAGAGATTGCCCATTCTTCTCCCACAGAGAAGCTGGTGGGTTCAGACTGCATGCCTTTGAGATTACAGCACAGAATTTTACCACTAAACCAGCAGAACTCCCTAGACACATGCAATAATTGGTGTTTGAACAGAGGAGGACACCACTAGATTTGTACTGTGTAGAAGTCTATTGTTGAAATTGGCTTTGCCAATTGAAATTGGTCATTGCCATTGGTTTTGCCACCGACTGGACAAGAACATGCAACTAGAATATGTTAGGCTATCCAGTGAGGGTTTGACTAATTTCACCATTTCCCTGGGTTTAAATTGAGGAAGATCCGTGGTAGAAATTTGGGAATCTCACCACAAGCAAAGAAGAGGAAGGAGAGGATGCAACGCGTTCTTCCAGTCAGAAGTTCTTGCACCAGTCAAGGAGGGTCTACAGCATATCAGCATCAGCCACAGGAGGGAACCAGAGATCCCACATGAGATAGAGCTGAACTGGGATTGCTGCTCCACAGAGCTAAATCTAGTGATCTTGACCCACACTTGCTGCAGGCCTAGTGGAGTGGAGAGATGCCTTGATTTGTAACACTGGCCCCAAACAGCAAGTCTAGTCTGAAGGACCAGCGAGCATGCTTCAGAAACTGCCCTGAGAAATTGTATCCCTGTTCCCAACCTGAGTTGTAAACTACCAATTTCCCTCTTAAACCCCATAATTGTATGTTTCTGTGAGATCTCTATAGCTTTTAAACGGATTTTGGACTCAATAGAGCAGAAGGATTGCTGTTAGAATAAGTGGAAATAGGCATGAGAATTGGTTTTGTACTGTGGATGCTGATGATGGAGACAGCTCCTCTTCGTGGAATAATTAGTAGAGAACAGGCATGGCCTTTGCATCTTTTTTTTTTTAAATACTGGGATGAAATATTAATCAGGAAGCCTTCACAGAGGAGTTTAAAGAGAAATTCCTTAAATAGAATTTTGACAGAAATTTATTTAGGATGATGTGTTGGGTTCCTAGAGCATCTGATCATGGGGTAGAGTGTCCTGGGACTCAGGCAAGTATTTGTAAAATCTGATTGATATATTCTAGAGTCTGATTGTTTAACACTGAAAGTGACTGCCTATTCTACTGACACATGAAACACATCTTCATGAAGCAAGATTCCTTTTCTCTCAATTGATGTGTGTCACCTGTGTGATCAACACCACAGCACCCAGCTTCTTGAGTCACTTGCATATCCTTTTTCAAACTTTTTTTAGATGCCAGTGAGTCATTTAAGACTCAGTGAGACTCTTTGAACAGTAGATTAGAAACCCTGCCCTATCCTCACAATCTTAGTGAACCTGAAAGGGAAAGAAGTCAGAGGGTGGGGCATGTGGTCTGGGCTAGAGAAGGCATGGAAAGGTGGAGTGAGCCTAGGTGGGCTGGGTTTGTATAATTTAGCTTCTCTAGAAAACACTCAGCACTTGACCTCTCGTCAAAACCTCTTCAGGAGAAGCTCTGAGTGTCCTGCATATATGACTGGGAATTCTCAGCTCTGGCATTTGTGACATAGAAGGAGAGAACTTTCTCTCGTGGTGAAGAAGAGGTTTCTGAGTGTAAAAAAAAGGTCTGTGTATGGAGGAAACTCTGATACCAGCTCAGGTATGGTTTTAGTTTCAGAGATTTGGTATTTTATGTGAAGAATTCCATGGGCCATGTGGTTTTTGTCTAGAAAGAAATATAGACTTTTGGGTGCTTCTAGGAAGTGCAGAACACCATTTTTCCATTTTGGGTTACTTAATTCAGAAAGCACAGGGATTAAAGGGGAGAGTAAGAAAAAAAGATTTAATTGATACACATTTTGTTTTCCCTTAGAGAACAATGACGCGACTCTTCTTTCTGCTGTTCCTCTCAGTGGTCACTAGAAGATGCAGTGCAGGTAAATATCTCTTAGGAACATTGATTCCTTTAGCTGTCTGATATTCAGGGGAGTGGAGGAAACAAAGCAGGTTTGTGCAGCTATGTACTATGGATCAGAGGTGAAATCACGGTAACGCATGCACAGTCATCATTGATAGCAGACATTGTCAGCTAGTCAGTAGCAGCAGTCAGTAGTAGACACTGGCTAGGTAGGTGCTGCTCTGAGGTCTCACCTGGGGTCCAGACTCAGGCAGTTAGGGTATTGGCTGAGGCATGTCTTGGACCTACATATGTGCTTCTGTGTGTTCGTGAAGAAATTCAAGGATTGTGTTTCTCCCCAGTTATTGCTACTCCTCTGACCTTGGTCTCTGGTTCTTCAAAAGTAGCTGGATGGTCAGTGGTGCATAAGGGAACATCTTCCACTAGGCCTCAGACTCACGACAAATTGTCAGTTTTCATTGTTGCTGTGTTCTATTAGTTAATTAATTAGTTAAAAAGCACATTCACATATATCCTCTGATTTGATTACCAAGTGTTCAATTGGGAAAAAAATGCAAATCAGAACCAACTCATAGTCCACCCTCTAGTGGAGTTTCAGGTGCTATAAATGACACAGAAGGAGCTTGTCTATCTTTCTCCTGCAGAACTACTGGTAGATTCACCAGCTTTGGGGTTAGCATCGCAGTTCCTTCTGGACCACACTACTAGAGCTCTCCAGGGGTTAGAGGAGTTTACTAGTGAAATTTGGGAGATGATGAAAGGAGATTATCAGAGACGTTAAGTGTTTGCTCCAAAGAGCTTTGATGCCGTAAATTGTCTAGGATTTTCCCCAAGACTTTTAAATCAAAGCTTAGCATCCCCCTTGCACCTCCACTTCACTCATCAAGGCTTTCAGAATAATCTCTAGGCTTTTAGACCGTTATAGAAGGCCTTTTACCACTAAAATAATGCCCCAAATCCAATGCTATTGGGTCAGTTTGGACTCACACAAATAGTCTAGTTTCCCAGTCTTTTTAGGAGGTGACCTCCCATCTCACTTCTGCAGAGCAACTGGTGGATTTGAACTATTAATCTTTCCATTAACAGCACAATAAGTAATACTTCCAACTCAGCTAATTTCTCACGTTTGGTTTTCATCATGGAAAATGAGGACTGTAGTTTTTCTGCATGCTGGATCCTTCTTTTGTATCTCTTCAAGACATTTTAACATGCTAATCATCCCAACCCTTCTTTCTGGAGTGTTGATTCCCTTTCCTTCTGTTATACCCAACTCTTATTCACCCTATGAGAATCAATCTTCTCTAAATTACATTCTCTCTTTTCTCTTAAAGGAGCTCTGGTGCTTAGTAGGAAAAGGCTGCACTATCAACTCAAAGGCACCTGATTTGATTCTACCAGCTCCTTCGTAGGAGAAAGAAAGATGGGTAATTTACTCTCATGAAAATTACTGAAAACCTGCTAGAGAGTCAGCTGTGAGAGAGTTCTGACTCAATGGCATATAACAACAATAACAACAACTTTTCCCTAAAAAGGTCCCTGTCCCAGGCATTCTCAAGTGGGTGCCTTTTGTTTGAACACTTGCCTATAGAGTATGATCCCGTAAGTAAATGGGTTAAACTGTCTTTGAATGCCCAGTGTTTATGAGACATTCATAACAGGCATTAAAGTAATTGAGGGAAGTACTCAAGTGTTAATTCAGTAGTAGATCTTGTGTCCATCTTAGCAGAGAGAATCTGTCTTGGAGATCTGACATCACAAGCAGTGAGGAAGCGTTGCAGTGAGCAGGAGCTGGGAGGTGGTGAAGAAAGACATTTTCAGTAGCTCCAGATCATTAATGAGAGATATTGTACCGTTGCAGGGACCAATCCTCTTAAGATTTTAGAGGGCAACCCCTTCACTAGTTCTTCCCTCCGTTCCATGCCTAGAAGCTGCAAGGAAATCAAAGAGAGCTGCCATAAAGCACCTGGTGAGTAAAGAAACAATCCTAGCACTCTCTCCTGGAAATAACTTTATAGCCAAAGAGAATCCAGTTATGGAAATTTGCAGATAGATACTCAGTACACTGTCAGACCGCGGCTGCCACTCAAGTTGGTTTCGAGTGGAAATTTTGACAGTCTTCTATTTCACTCCACTTCCATCAGACATGAGCTTCATGACACAGGTAGTTGCTGTTGTTAAGTGCTGTTGAGTCATAGACGACTCATAGCGACCCTATGAATGAAAGACCTGAACACTTGCATAACTTTCATTGTTTCTCTACGTTCATAGACTTTCTGGAGGCAAGCTGTTTTGGAAGTGGATGCCAGGTAGACTGCAATATTTCAAGCGCTGGGGAGGTGGTACAAAGAACTGTGAAAGGTCTGAGGTTTTACTTTTCTTGTAAGTCAATGGTTAGTTAACTTAATACACTTTAATATATACTGTCAGGAAACATGAAACTCTTAAATCAGAGACAAAGAATTTTATGATTTATAGCACCAGCAGTAGCCTGAGTATTGGTATTTCTCTTATTAATCTCTGAGTCTCAACACTTGTAGTGTGATACAAAGAGGGCCAAGTGCATTTGCACAGGTAATGGTTTTGTCAAGCAGAGTGAAAAGTTTGGTCAGTAATGAAACATCAAGCCCGTTAAATGTTTGCTTTATTACTCACATATATTAGCATCAAGTTTGTATCCTTTCTCCATATCTATTCAATCTGTATGCTGAGCAAATACTGAGAAACTGATCAACATGAAGAACAAGATTAGAGGAAGATTCATCAGCAACCTACATTATGCAGATGAAACATCTTGCTTGTGAAGTTAAGATGACTTGAAGCACTTGCTGCAGAAGAGCAAAGACTATATAGCCTTTAATATGGAATATATCTCAAAATCAGAGAAAAAAATTCTTACCACTTCATCAACAGACATCATGTATAAAGGAAAGACTGCAATGTCAATGATTTCATTTTGCTTGGATCCACAATGAACACCTGTGGCAGCAGCAGTCAAGAAAACAAAAGATGTGCTGGATTAGGAACATTTGCTGTCAATGACCTCTCCAAAAAGCTAAAGAGCAAGGTCTTCATTTTAAAGACCAAAGTGTACCTGATCCAAGTCATGACCTTTTCAACTACTTTCTATGCTAATGAGGGAGGTTTACAAGCAGGAGAAGATAAAATAGATAAATGGGACCTTCTAAGAATCAAATACCTATGCACATCCAAAACCTTCTCCAACAGGGTTAAAAGGGAAGCCACAGACTGGGAAAAAAATATTTGGTAATGACATGTCAGACAAGGAACTTATATCTAGAATTTATAAAATGCATGGGCACCACAAACAAGATAGAGGTGAACAACTAAATTGAAAAGTGGGCACAGGATTTGAACAGACACTTCACCAAAGAAGACATTCAGATGGCTAACAAGCACATGAAGAAATTAAAAATCCCTAGATCTAAGAGAGATGCAAATCAAAACAACTATGAGATATCATCTCACACCAGTCAGAATAGCAAAATTTAACAGAATAGCCAACGTCATATGCTGGCGAGGTTGTGGAGAAACTGGAACTCTCATTCACTGTTGGTGGGCATGTAAAATGGTGCAATCACTATAGAAAGCTGTATAGCGCTTTCTCAAAACGTTGCAAACCGAAATACCAATTGATCCAGCAATTCCGCTACTGGGAATTTACCCTAACAAAACAACAACCACCACCCAAGCAGATATATGCACGCTCATGTTTATTGTGGCATTGTTTGCAATAGTAAAGAGCTGGAAACAACTTAAGTGCTCATCTACAAACAGAGAAGCTCTTGTATATTCGCACAATGGAATACTATGCAGCATTGAAAAACAAGGAAATCATGAAATATTATGCAAAATGTATGACCCTGGAGGACATTATGCTGAGTGAAATATCTCAGTCACAAAAGGACAAATATTGCATAGGGCCACTGTTTAAAACGGGACTGACATCCAGGTTGAGAGAAGACAGAGAAGGAGAGGAGGAATGATATATACTCCGTTGAAATAGATGAGGGAGAGAACTGTTTGGGAGGAACTGATTGGGTATTTATGACAGGATTACAGAATGAAGGCTGCACAGAGTGGACTTTGGGGGAGGAATTGCATAACAATAAAAGAGTTTTTATTTTACTTTTCAAGAAGAGTGAATTGGGGGAAGGAGGGAGGTAGGGAGAAAAGTGCAACAATGAATGAATGGAAACCTTAAGTCTCTGTAAACTTTCATTAACATTAATAAAAAGAAAAAAAAAGAAAGAAGAAACTGTGCTGCATTCTCAAAGGCATGCAGTTTGAATCCACCAGCTGCTCCTCTCATTCAATTTATTGCTTCTGAAAACCCACTGGAGTGTCAGCTATGGGTAAGTTCTGCCTCAATGACACTCAACAACAACAACGCTTATGAAAGTTGGGCAGTAAATATGGATGACAGAAAAAGAATGGATGCCTTTGAGTTATGGTGCTGGAGAAGAGTACTAAATATCCCCTGGACTGCCAAGAGAGCAAACAAGTCTTTCTTGGAGGAAGTGCAATCAGGGCGCTCCTTGGAGGCAGGGAAGGTGAAACTTCATCTCACAAACTTCGGTCATGTTGTCAGAAGGGGTAAGTCCTTGGAAAAGGACATGCTGGGAAAGGTGGAGGGTCAGAGAAAGAGAGGAAGATATTCATCATTATAAATTGGTACAGTAACTGCAATAATGGACTTGAGTGATTGGCAGGATGGCACAGGATTGGGTAAAGTTCAGATCAGTTCACGGTGTCACTATGAATCATAGTTGACTTAATGGCATTTAGCAACAACAACTCAGCTGGACAACAAAGTCAAGCTCAGCAAAATATTATCTTCTTCAATTCTTTTTTAAATTGATTTGCATACAATCATTCATATACATTGCATTTCATGCATGTAAATTGTGTTTTATACAATCTTTCATTTACATTGTGAATTGGAGGGTCCCCCCCTTACAATCATCTTACTAATAATTATATTCACAAAAGCATTTAAATGAGCTACTTCATGCCTCATACCTTAATATCCCCTTTTTAGGTAACCAATTTCTGATTTTCCCATACCTACCAAATCAGTACTCTGAGGGAACAAGAATATCCCTTTTACTGAAGAATATTCTGTTCAGATTGGAAACTTTGAGTATCTGTATTCACAAGTGAAGTCCAGTCTAGAGCAAGCCATCAGGTTGTATTAATCAATACTAGTTCACAGTACGAATCATCTTCTCTTCACCTGGTTGAGTTCCGGTCAACTCACCCCCAGTCATCCATTGCTAGGTCCAAATGGGCATCAGCCACAAACTCAGAAGTTCACACTTCTCCCTGTGTTCCGGACTGGTTGGTCCCTTCACTCAGCCTTAGCCTCTACATGGGGCCAAGTCAGTAAGCCAGGAGTCCTTATGACTCCAGCCAGCAAGCATTTTTCAATTACTCATACAGCTGTGATTTTATCTGTGCTAGGCGGACAGCGGTGAAGGAACAGGTCCAAGTTGATCCTGTCTCTTCATTTATTGTTGTGCTTCCTACTTCCACTCCGGTGAGTCCAAGTGATCTTTATGAGTGAGCATACTTGACAGCTCCATTTAACGTCAAGTCCTGAAAGTGGACTTTGATGGGCACAAACTTTACCCTGCCTCACAAATCAAACAACTTGTTACAGTTATAAAATATTAGTCTCTCTTTCTTCCCCCTTCCCCTTTCTTTCTCTGTCTTCCTGCTTGCCTTTCTTTCAAATGTGAATCCATTAAAATTCAAATTAAAAGTCAAATCTCCTCAGAGTATTAGATGGACTTAATCTTCCCCCTAGATTAAGCCCCAGCACCCACTACCATATTCTACATTTAACAAACTTATCTCCAGGACAAATCTTCCCTTTTCTTATTTCCAATCTAACACTGGCCAAGGTGGAATTGCACCCTTTCTATATCTACAATATCTAGTATTTATTTATATAATGCATATCTCCACTTCCATTTTCTAATTGATTTGCATATAATCCTTCCCACATTGTGTATTTCATGTAATTAACTACCACCTGGCAGCAAATGCTGGCATTTGGCAGCATCATGATAGATGGTGAAGAGATCACTAACAGCTTTAGTTTGCTTGGCTCCACAATCAACACTCTTGGTACTAGCAGCCAGGCAATTAGAAGACAAATTACATTGGGAAAGTCTGCTGTCAGAGAACTCTCCAATGTACTGAAGAGCAATGATGTCAGTTTGGAGACTAAGGTGCACTTGATACAGGCCATATATCAGAGAGCTGGACAGTGACTAAGGATGATAGAAGGAGAATTTATGCTGGAGAAGAGTATTGAATATACCATGAACTATTAGAAGAACAAACAGATTCATCTTAGAGAGGGTGAGACCAGGCTGCTCCTTGGAGACAAGAATTCTGAAGTTTTGTCTGACATACCTTGGACATGTTACAAGGCAGGAGAGAAATGTCATGCTTGGGAGGATAGAGAGACAGCACAAGAGAGGAAGACCCTTAATGAGACGGATTGATTCAATGACTGGAGTAATGGGGTAGGTGTGTCAGAGACAGCAAGATTGGCACAGGACAGAGCAGAGTTTAGGGCTGTTGTACGTAGGGTCGCTATAAGTTGCAGGCAACTTGATGTCACATAAACAACAACAACAACATGTCAACTCTGGCTTACCCTTGCTTATGTGTCCTATTTAGGGATATGGAAGGTTACCAGAGTGGTGGGCATGTAACCATGCCTGCTCTTTGCTATGAGATGCACAGAAGTTTCCAGTGATAACCTGAAGACTGGAAAAGGGTTTCTGCCCTCTCCTAGCCAGAGTGATCCCTATTCAGAGGAAGACATTATGTCCTTTAAGGAAGCTTGATATATAAACATCTATATAAATAGTGTTGATCAAAGGCAGTCATAAGATGACAAGAAATGCCAGTTATCTTAGGAGAATGATCTTCCAATAGGTGAATATATGTGGGAGGGAGCATTATTGGTATATGTTTACTTTCCCAGAGACTTCCTGATTCTGGTGTCTGAGATGGGTTGTGTGTTCTCTGACATGGAAGTTCTTCTGGTGGTTCTCTCCACAGATGGCCTGTATTTCCTGCGTACAGAGAATGGTGTCATCTACCAGACCTTCTGTGACATGACCTCTGGGGGTGGTGGCTGGACCCTGGTGGCCAGTGTGCATGAGAACAGCATGCAAGGAAAATGCACAGTGGGTGATCGCTGGTCCAGTCAGCAGGGCAGCCGAGCAGACTACCCAGAAGGGGACGGCAACTGGGCCAATTACAACACCTTTGGTTCTGCAGAGGGAGCCACGAGCGATGACTACAAGGTTAGAGCCACTCACAACTCACTTGGGAAATGATGAGAGAATAGGTTTGGCTGGAGCATCGTGTGTAGAAGATAAGATTGGGAGATTGAGATTGGGATGTGGAGCTTGGGTTGAAGAGAAAGAAAAGACTTAGGTGTCTTAAATCTCAGTTTCCTCCAAATGACATTTTCGGGTCTTGAGTGGAGGGAGAGTGTAACCATGTGCTGGAAGCAGATGTCTGAGCACTGTTGCCAACTGGTCACTGAATTCCTGGGCTGTCAGTGCGATGAAGCCTTTGTGTATACTAGGTCCTTTGCTTCCTGTGACCTCCTAGCTGCTTGATATTAATGCCTCTTGTTCTCCAGAACCCCGGCTATTATGACATCCAGGCAGGGGACTTGGGCATCTGGCATGTCCCCAACAAGTCCCCACTGCAACATTGGAGGAATAGTTCCCTGCTGAGGTATCACACCAACAGTAGCTTCTTCTCTGGTCTGGGAAACAATCTGTTTGGACTCTACCAGGTATGCAGGCTTCTGGGTGGGTGGGTTGATTTGGTGACCTGAGTTTGAAATGTTTTGGTTGGGGAATGATTTTACCTTCTATTGTCCTGTGTCATTACCACGTGCCTATATATGACTGTTTCTCCTGCCTCTAGCTCACTATTCATTGGTGTCTCCCCTCTCTCTGAGGAACTGTGAGTTAGTCCTATGGGAGAGAAGGATGAGGGAAAGGCGGGAAACAAGTGCCTTGTTATTGCAGAAAACCACAGCTGTGATAAAAAGAGTCACTCTTATTAAGACCAGTTTTTGAATAATGATAGCTGCCTCGAAGCAAGCCACCTGACCTCCATATTTGTTATGACAGCGTTCTGTTCTGCTCATGCCACCTTCAATTTGGGTCTTTTCAGAAATACCCAGTGAAATATGGATTAGGGGCATGCCAGACTGGCAACGGTCCCGCAATTCCTGTGGTCTATGACTTTGGTGATGCTAAGAAAACAGCATCTTATTACTCACCATATGGTCAGAGTAAGTATTTTCTCCCTAAGCTAAGTTATCAATTTGTCTTTGGCTTCTTAGGAAAGGAATGGTAACTAGTAAGAACAATAATTGCTAACATGTGCTGAGCACTTAAAAGATATCAGCCAGTTTCCTAGGAAAGGGGATAATTTGTATCATTAATTCATCTTGAAAAATTTATGATGTTAGGATGACTATTGTCTGGTTTTATTGATTGAGAGGCCAAACATTGAGAGTTTAGGAACTTCCTGGTAGCCTCGTGTTATGTAACAGCAGTGCTAGAATATAAACTCTAGCATAAACCTCACAGTCTCTATCTTTAACCACCTCAGATGCCATTTTATACTAGTAGTGCAGTTAAAATATTGAATGTTACCAGGAACAGATCATTTGAGAGGCTGGACTTTAGAGGAGGAGTGTGGCATGAGGTTAGAAGGAAGACTCGTCAACAACTTGCACTATGCAGATGATACTACCTTGCTTGCTGAAACTGAGGAGGACCTGAAGTGTTCGCTACAGAAAGTTAAAGACTGTAGTCTTCAATATGGATTGAAGCTCAACATCAAGAAGGCAAAGGTTCTCACCACTGGGCCAATTCACAGCACCATGAGGAATGTGGAGAAAAGGTTGAGGTTGTTAACAATTTCCGTTTACTTGGCTCCACAATCAACACTCCTGGCACCAGCAGTCAGGAAATCAAAAGATGAATTGCACTGGGGAGGTCTTCTGTCAGGTATCTCTCCAGAGTGCTGTGGGGCAATGATGTTAGTCTAGAGTTAAGGTGCGCTTGATGCAGATCATGGTCTTCACAGTTACATTCTAGACATCAGAGAGCTGGACAATGACTAAGGATGACAGAAGAAGAATGGATACCTTTGAGTTATGGTGCTGGAGAAGAGTATTGAACATACCATGGACTGCCAGGAGAACAAATAGGTCTGTCCTGGCGAGGGTGAAACCAAGTTTCTCCTTGGAGGCAATAATTTTGAAGCTTTATCTCAACATACTTTGAGCACGTGGCCAGGAGGGAGTAATCCTTGAGAAGTACTTCATATTTGGTAGGAGGGAGGGACAGTGCAGGAGAGGAAGGCCCAGGATAAGATGGATTGACATGATTATTGGGGCAGTGGGATTAAATGTGTTGGAATCAGTGAAACTGGCTCAGGATAGGGCAAGGTTCAGAGTTGTTGGCTATAGGGTCGCTATGAGTAGTGGACAACTTGATGTCACATAACAACAACAAAAAACAACAACAACCTGAAAGGCCAGCGATTCAAACTCACCAGCTTCTCGAGGGTGAAAGATGAGGCAGTCTGTTTCTGTAAAGAGTAAAGATTCATGTTGTTCTTAAGTGCAGTCGAGTTGCGGGTGACTCATAGCGACCCTGGGAATGAAAGTCCTGGACACCTCCTGTATAAATTTCATGCTCTCTCCAGGTTCATAGGGTTTCCAGAGACAAGCTATTATGGAAGTGGATGCCACTCCTGCTTCCAAGATTGTTTCACTCTGGAAGCTTCACCAAACACTGTCCACCATGGGTAATCATTCTCGGAGTTGACTCAACAGTGTCACAGTGTTCTTGGGTCAGTCTACTCTGTAATAGGGCTGTTATAAGTCAGAATCTACTGGATAGCAGTGTTTATTTATTTGTCTTTTTGGTAGTTAAGAAAAGGTGCATGTTCAAGTGATCAGAAAAAAATATGAAAGACAACTTTACTTAATCTTTAAAAAGATGACATCATTTGGATATAAGAAAGAAAAGTTGTTGATAGAAAAGTCACAGATATTACTACATATTCACTTATCTCATTGAAAACAAGTAATTATAGGGGAAACAAAGAGATACAATTGGATGAGAAATGTTTTGAAAGAAACATATTGACCATATTTGATAGCTATCTATTTCTACTGCACCTTTGAGGGCTTTTTTGTTTTGTTTTGTTTGTAATGGTCTGTAAAGTTTTCCTTTTAAATTTACCACTTAAGCCTTTGGCGGATACATAAATTCTTGTGGGGCCCAGATTTTGTCCTCTTCAGTCTCTGGAGGTGGAGAAGCTCCCTTTGAACCTTGTCCACGGATGAGCAGGGCTTCAACCCACAGACTAAAGTGCAGGACTGTAGTCTGAATTTTTTTTAACCTCTGTGCTAGTCCTTTGAATACTCCAGTCTTTTTTATGTTTCTTCTTTTCTAGGTGAATTTGTTGCAGGATTTGTCCAGTTCAGGGTGTTTAATAATGAGAGAGCCGCCAATGCCCTGTGTGCTGGAATGAAAGTTACTGGCTGCAACACTGAGCATGTGAGTCTTCATGGAGATCAAGGGTCTGTAGGTGTGCATACGTGGAGTATGTTGATGTATGTTTGTGCTTTGCTTTTTTACTCTCTTAATAGTGTCTTTGGGACTTTTTAATTTTAATAAAGTCCAGTTTATTGAGATTTCGTCTGTGGTTAGTACTTTTGTGTTTTGCTTACAAGGTATTTCTCTAAATAATAACTACTAGAAGATTTATGGTTTAAATTTTTTTTCTCCATTCTTTATAGGGGAGAGATTCTGGAATTGACCTCTTGTGACTCAGACAAGAGGGAGTCAGAACCATCAAAATGGGGTCATTCACTCAAGACTCTCTCTCTACTTCTAACTTGACACTCTGAGAAATGGGAGTTGGTTCTTTTGACTAAAGTCACTAACCATCTTTATTTCTCCTTCAGTCACCAGTTTCCCAGCCAGGATGAGTCAGCTGTGCTTTTATGTATGGACCCCAAAGACTAGGACCTACGGAATGATGGGAATACAGGCAGTAGAGGCAAAGTGTCTATGATCGCTTTCTTGAGAAATGTTTCCTACACTTTCCTCTTTAGCCCCTTGTTGTCGTGTACTGTAGAGTCAGAACCAACCTATAGCAGACACTCTGGTGGGTTTTCAGAGGCAGTAAATCACACGGGAGGAAACTGCTCTTCCTTCTATCTCTGTAGCCCGTTACACTGTTCACTAATGTGTGTTTGCACCTATGTCTGTATGCATTGATTTCTCCCCTCTTAAATATGCAGGCCTGCTATGTGCTTGGTGTTACAGAAAGCATTTTTCTTAAGGAGCATAAATTGAGTAAAACAGAGATACATACGCATAATTGAAATAGCTTGTAGTATGCCTTATAGTGTTGTTGTTGTTAAGTGTTGTTAAGTGCTGTCGAGTCATAGGCAACTCATAGCGACCCTATGAACGAAAGTCCTCAACCCTTGAGTGACTTTCATCCTTTCTCCAGGTTCATAGGGTTTCCAGAGGCAAGCTATTATGGAAGTGGATGCCACTCCTGCTTCCAAGCTTGTTTTAACCAGGGAGCCCTACCAAACACTGTCCGCCATGGGTAACCTTATAATAGAAAGTTAAATAAGAACTCTGGGAACATGATAGATTATTTCTTAGATTTGCTGTTGGCATATGGTTGATTCTTTAGGGCGGATGACTGTTTTGTGGAATCTCAAAAAGGTATATAGAATTCAACTAGTAAGACGCGATGCTGCCGTTGTACAATGGGGGCCATAGTGTAACTTTCAACTCATAGGACTCTACATGGCAGAGTGGAACTGCCACTGTAGGCATTTCTCCTGTGGAGATGCTGGCTGTTTCCAATTGCCAGCTTTTTGGTAATCAGCCAAATGATTAACCTTTATACCACCAGTCTTCATGCATTCTTAGCAATGCATGAAGCACTTCGCCCTCATAGCTGACCCTCAGTGGATTTCCAAGGCTGTAAATGGCAAGGGAGGAGTTGCTCATCTTCAACCCACCAGAGAGGCTTTGCCTTTGGATTTGCAGCACAACTTCTTAGGGATGATGCTTTAGAGTTCAGAACTCAGGACAGACCTCAGGGAAAGGCCTGCTTGTCCACAGCTGAGAGATCACTGTTTTGAAAACTTTTATAGAGTATGGTTCTACTTTGACACATATTGATTTGCTCTGAGTCTGAATTCACTGCTCTTTTTTAAAATCATAAGTACATAGGTTTTTCGATGTACCTGTGTTTTTTTGTTTGTTTGTTTTTGGTTTTCTGTTTTATAAAAGAACAGTTCAGACTTAGAGAAAATCCATATGTGTCAAAGTAGAACCATACTCTATAAGGTTTTCAAAATAGTCATCTCTTTCTCACTCTTTTTTTTAAACTATACTAGTTTATTTACAAAATTAGAATGCATTGTTTTCTAGACCAGACTCTTCCAATTTCCCTTACCCAGCACCCATCAAATTGTACAACCCCATGATTAATCACCCCCCCCCCCCCACATCTTTGTCCCTCTAGTTCAGTGGACAACCAAGTCTTTTCCCCAGGTCTTTCCTAAGCACTGAACTCTGAGGTCTACCAACTTTTCTGTGAACTATCATTAAAATCACAATTAAAATTAAAAGAAGGGGGGGGAATGTTTAAAGTCATTCTGGGGACTCAAGTGTACATGCGTAAGTGTTTAGTTTGTCAGTGTGTATTTTTAAATGTGTGTTGAGTGTGATTTGTTGTGGAAGTGTGTGCAGATGTGTAGGAATATGACCTTTCTTTTTCTCTTGCTGGGTCTTTAATGTAAGGTTCTTGTTGTTCAGGTACAGAGATCCTGGGCCTTTGAGGACTAATAAGAAAAGACTAGGGATTTATTGTTTGCTTCTCAGCCTTTAGAGTCAGAGACTCAAGTGGAGTGGTGTGAGTGAGGCTTGTATGCAGAGATATTCTGTGGAACTCTTTAACTCTTTCTTGACTGAGTTTGCATGAGAAACATGAGGAATTATATTTTACCCGAGGTTTAGCTTTTCATAGTAAAACTTGGTCTCCCTAAGTCTGACTAGGGCTTACTTTTATTGACACCATAAAAGGCAGCTTTAGTAGACTAGTGGCAAGAAGCTGTACTCTATCCCAAAGGCATGCGGTTCGAGGCCACCAGCTGCTCCAAGGAGAAGGTTGGATAATGTCCTCCTAATGCAATTACTGCCTCTGAAAACTTACTGGAGGGTCACATATGAGTTGGTTCTGTCTCTACAGTACACAACAAACATACTTGGAGAAGCTATTGGCAGTAGAGAAGTTTATAAGCTCTCAGTGCAAATTTGGTTGAGTGACTATTTATTGTTATTAGCATTTGTGAGTGCATGGTAACTTAAGAAAGCAGCAAGCTGCTTTGTAATCTTGAAACATAGAATGTATGTTGAATAAAGGCAGGATCTAATGTTAGAAATGTCAAACATGATTGGATCTTGGAAGATTTTTACATTTGTCAATGATTTTGGACTTTATGTAGTAGGTGATGGGGAACCATAAGTGCATTTTAAGAGGAGTGACTTGATCATCTTTGTGATCAAAGATGTAGAAAGATTTTGGCAAGAAGAGACTAGAGCCAAAGAGACTAGTGTTGGAACAGGTGCAATAGTTTAGACATAGGCATGAAATAGATTAGTGCCCATTCTTATGGGCAAATACTGATGAACCCTAAAAACATTAAATGATAGAATAAGCAGCTTTCTCATGATCAGTTGAAAAGAGGAGAATGAAGTCTAGAGTAACTTCATTTTGCCCCTTCATGTGACTGAGTGACTTGTGAAGTCACGGTTCTTCAAATAAGCTTGGAAAAGGTACAACCAGGAGAAGATAACATAGATGAATGGGACCTTCTAAGACTCAAATCCCTATGCACATCCAAAAACTTCTCCAGTAGGGTAAAAAGGGAAGCC
>NW_006399918.1:6634137-6638935 GCF_000299155.1 Elephantulus edwardii | reverse complement strand
CCCCCAAAAAAAAACAAATAAGCTTGGAGCCATTGAGGGATATAAATATTTGCTCTTGGTGACAAGGTGACTGGGGAACTCTGGTGGCGTGGTCTGTATGGAGCTAACCCAAATGTGGTACCTCTTTGGAGGTTTGAACTCACCAGAAGCTCTTCCAGGGAAAGATGGGAAATCTCCCTCAGTGTGATTTACAGCTTTTAAAAATTTACTGAAGGGTCAGCTATGAGTTGCTTTACTCAACAGCAATGAGTTTGAGGTGTTTGGTGTAGAGATCCAAGTAACAATAGATTATTAAGGACAGAGATTTGAAGACAGTAATGGAGTATTAGTGAGCTATGATGGATAAATTGTAAGGAACTGCATTGTCAATCCAAAGGCACATGGGGACATGGTTCAAATCCACCAGCTGTTCCACAGAACAAAGATGGGCAGTCTCCTCTTGTGCAATATATTGCCTCTGAAAACCAGCTATGAGATGGTTCTGATTCCATGGTATACAACAACAGTAACAGTGGATTATTATTAACTGAATCATTCAATCTCTATGGGAGAGGAATAGTTCTTCCCTTACAGAGAACAGACAAATTATTTGTGAAGGAAAAGTTCAACTAAGTAACCTGAGGATGAATGTTCAGAAAATATGAAGGAATGCCAGGAGAAAGCAATATCACTAAATCTAAAGAAGAGATAATTTATGGAAGGCAGAGGTCAAGAAATCAATGCACTTGGCAGTTGGATGAGAACCAAAGATTATACTGAACTTGGCCATTAGTATGCCATAAACTTCACCAGCAGATCTCTCATTATCACCGCTTTCTGTTGTTTTTTCCCCAGCATTGCATTGGTGGAGGAGGATATTTCCCAGAATCCAGTCCCTGGCAGTGTGGAGATTTCTCTGGTTTTGACTGGAATGGCTATGGAACTCACACTGGTTATAGCAGTAGCCGAGAGATAACAGAATCAACGGTGCTCCTGTTCTATAAATAAGTGCTCCATGCAGAACACTTTTTCCAAACTTGGGTTCCCAAAGGCAGGGAACAACTCACCCAGTAATGAAGATATTATATCATTGATTTTACCAATAATTTTGGCTTTATGCTGCAGGTATTGGCAGAATAAAGACAAATAAAACTCAGGCATTCAAGTCTTTGTTTTTCTTCATTCTTTTTCTGAGAGGATTGAAACATGGTAGATTTTTTTTTAAATGCTTGATTTTGTTTCCACCACTTTTGTACTTGTCTCAGAAATCATGACAAACAAAATGTCATTCTCCCTATTTCATATATCCCTTAAAACAGCCAGACAAGTTAAGGGCAAGGGAGGAATTTTTCCTACTTTTAATTTACTCCCATGGACTATTCATTCGCCTTTTTCACACAGAGATCTTATGGACAAAATGACCTAATTTTGTGCGTACACCAAAGTAGTCTCCTATGGTCATAATCTTGCCTTCGTGGTTGAAACATTCTCCTTAGGGATATGTGGGGCTGGCAATCCTGCGATGAAACTACTTTTGTCAGTAGAGAGCCAAGTGGTAGAATCCACTCCACTGTATTATTGGTATAAACAGGATGTGTATGGCATCAATCCTGACTCAAGTTCTTTTTAAAAAAAATTTCTACTAGTTTATTTACACAATTCAAATACATAGTTTTCAAGAACAGATTCTTTCAATTTCCCTCACTCCTCACCCATCAAATTGTACAATCCCATGATTAATCCTCCCTCCCCCTGCACATCCTCATCCCTCTGCTTCCACCCTCTCCCACCCCTCTTGGATCCTTACACTCATTCTACAATAATGGTTTTATACAATATTTATCCTTGTGGGACTGAGTTAGGTCACTCAGCATAATGTTCTCCAGTTCCTCCCAAGTTACGTAATAATTTACAAAATCATTGCTTCTGTGTGCTGTGTAGTATTCCACTGTGTGAATGTACCATAAATTCTCAATCTATTCCTTTATGGTTGGACATTTGGGCTGTTTCCATGTTCTTGCCAACTCAAGTTCTTGATAGTTTTTTTTTGTAATACATAATATTTCATGTGTCAAGACTGATGAACCATTAAGTCACACACAGTTATGCAAACCAGCGAGTTTCAGTCCTTGGGTCAGGAGTCAGTCCAGAAGCTTCTCTCTACTCATGTGGTTTACAGAGGTTGAGAAGCCCAAAATCATCAGGTCAGACAACAGGCTGCTGGGCTAGAGGTGCAAGCTGTTGAGTCAGATCAGAGGAGAGGCTAGTCGCTCAAGCTGATGAGCCAAGTGCAGAATCCAGAACTAAAGCAAAACCTTTGCCAGAGCATTCATGTATATTGGATACAAGGCCATATCCTCAGTGAAACTCCCCATAGTTGTGAAAAATGGTGACTGGATCATGAATGGTAGTTTGGTTCATACTCTTCAGTAAGGCTCAGCATACTCGCCACAAAAATCCTGCCATTTAACACAGTAGACAGTTCTCTCTAAAATGAAATAATTATCACATGTATATAAACTAGAATTTAAATATATATCACAAATGATAGATGATTGTTATAAGGTACATTTTAAGTAATTTCCTGGACTACACATATAGATGTTAGAAGAATGTCTTGTTGTTAGCATCTGTTCAGTACAAGTTAGTTAATTGTATTTTTGAGGATTTTCAAGGGCATTTAAATTCAATTTTATAAAAAAGAAAAAGTGGTCACTTAATAAAAAATAACTGATACAAAGAATATGCAGTGTAGTGGAGGGAGAGTGAAGTCAGTGCAAATTAAGAAACATATTTGCATTTCTGCACACTTTATGCATAAGGTGACCCAAAAATTCATTTTAATGAAATTAAATTGAAACTCGACAGCACCTAACAATAATATATCTATGTCTATAACAATATCTATATGTGAATCTAATTATAGAAATACATACATGCATATATTATGGAAATGATTAAACATGGAAAATAAAGGTGTTTGGTTCAATATCAACAGTTCCATATTCCTATTTTTCAGAGTTATGTAATCTTACTGTGAACATGGAATTTTCCCAGATTAGTGATTCTCAAACTTCAGTGTGCCCTACAATTACCTAGAAGGCTTATTAAAATACATTTTTAAACCCAACCTGAAATTTGCTTCTGTAGGTATGAGGCAGAACTTGGAAACAGATATTTCTAGAACATTACCAGGTGATATTAATGTTACTGGTTTGGGAACCACAATTTGAGAATCGCTGTTCTAGAACTCCTTTTCTGTGATGAGAATTTCTTGGATATTTTCTTGAATATGACATGTTTGAACAACTCATTGAGAAACATGTTTATCGTCATCCCAGACAGTTCTGTTGCTTCATTTTCTGCAGTCCTGTCCTGACCTCCGTCATTTTAAATGTGAATGTGCTTCAATTCCTCTGTATTGTAGTTGAAAAAAAGTTGGAATTTTGGTTTTACTTCCTCTATTTTAAAGGAGGTTATTGTTGTTGTTGTGAACTGTTGAGTCAGAATCAACCCATAGCTAACCCTCCCTCAGATTTTCAGAGGCAATGAATCATGCAGGAGGAGATCGCCCATCTTTCTTCTACAGATGGCTGATGGATTTGAATCAGGTGCCTTGGAGTTGGCAGTGCAGCTCCTTATTACTAGGTCAGCAGAGCTCCATATTAAAGGGGAAACATTCTCTAATTTTGCTCACCTATTTTTGGTTCTTTAGCATGAAGAGACAATATATCATAGCCATGGTAGGACCAGGACACAAAATTATATGTAATGAAGTCAATTTCTATGTATATATGTACTTTTTAAATACAAAAACACATACATTAATGATATATGTACTATCTGCAGCTGTTCTCTGAGCAACCCCAGTGTGCCAGGTGCTGTACACAGTCAGCCCCAGGATCCCTTCCAGAACCCGCATCTGCCCTGGTGATGTTCTTGCCCTTGTGGACCTTCCAGTACAAAACAAACTCATTGCTGTCAAGTCAGAACCAATTCAGAGCTGACCTCCCAAATGGTTTGTAGAAGTTGTAAATAGCATGGGAAGACACTGCTCATCTTTCTCCCTTGGAGCAGCAGGTGAATTCAAACTGCCTGCCTTGGAATTGACAGTACAACTCCTTACCAACTACGCCACCAGAGCTCTCACCTCCTAGTTTATCTGGGACTACGTTATAAGTGACTAAAGTGAAAGGCCACTTAGAAGTGTGATAAACTGTGAAAATCAGGTACAGAAGGCAGGAGAGGCAGTGTGATATTTGGGTTGCAGTGGTCCTGGCAGAGGGCCCTGCATCCTTCTGTGTCCTTGGCAGGCCATTTTGCCTCTAGTCTCAGTGGCCTTCTCAAAAAATGAGATTAGTAATAGTAACTTCTAGCTGGGAAATGGAAGGGACAAGACATAGGTGCTTGGGTGGGTTGGGGACACAGAATGAATTAGTTATTTCTATAAGGGAAGTATCTTCCATCTTCTCCTTTCTGTAAATGCTTGTCTGACAGATACTAATCTAAAACTAAGCATCCACATTAAGATAGACTAGGAAGAAGGATTAGCCACCCACTTCCAAAGTATAAGGCCTTTGAAAATCCTATGTACAATAGAGCACACTTAGAGTAGACTAATAGATAGGGCAACTGAGACTGGCTCAGGACATGGCAGGCTACAGAACTGCTGTACATAGGGTTGCTATGAGTCACAGGTGACTCAACAGCACATAACAACAGCAACAACAACATATGTGCATATTCACAAAACACACACCCATACACAGTCCTGGTGATGCAGTGGGTGCAAGATAGTTATTTTGTAAAGTTTTTTTTT
>NW_006399918.1:6622121-6627902 GCF_000299155.1 Elephantulus edwardii | reverse complement strand
AAAGGGTGTTGGATTTTCTTGCTGTTCTTTTTCAATTTGTTGGGGATATTGGGTTAGAGAGTCAATAGTCTCTTTTTCCTGTCTTTTGATGTGTTTGCTATTTTGGAAGTGGATGCCACTACTGCTTCCAAGTTTGTTTTATACTCAGGAGCTCCACCAAACATTGTTCACCATGGGTGACCATTGTCACATTTGACACATCAGAGTCACAGTACAAAATGAAAACTTTATTTTAACAAAACCTATATTGTCAGGGACCTCTCAAAGTCTGGCAGAGTAATGATGTCAGTTTAAAGACTAAGGTGTGCCTCATTATCCAAGTCATGGTCTCCAATCACTTGCTATGCATCTAAGTGCCAGACAATGAATAAAGGTAGAAGAAGAAGAAGAAGAAGAAGAAGAAGAAGAAGAAGAAGAAGAAGAAGATGATTCTCATCATGGGGCAGCCCCATGATAGGCAGAGAAGAGATTGTTAACATTGCATTTAAAATACCTAACCACAAATTGAGATCCTTGAGAATAAACCTAACTAGAGACACAAATCTCTATCAAAGGGACTATCTTGTGCCTAGTAGTATGAACAATGCTGCAATCC
Source organism: Elephantulus edwardii (assembly GCF_000299155.1). NCBI lineage: Eukaryota > Metazoa > Chordata > Mammalia > Macroscelidea > Macroscelididae > Elephantulus > Elephantulus edwardii. The sequence continues at coordinate 6,627,307 of NW_006399918.1, read as the reverse complement.
CAAAGGCACATTTTCAGCTCCAAAGGCACCCACCAGCTGCTTTGCAAGAGTAGGATGCGCAATCTACTTCTGTGTGATTTACTGCTTCTGAAAACCTGCTGGAAGGTCAGCTGCGGGTCAATTCTGACTCAAAGGAAAACAACAACAGTGACACAAATGACCTTAATAAAGAAAACTATAAAACTCTACTGTAAGAAAAACACAATACATAAATAAATAGGAAAATGTTCTTTATTCATGGGTAGGAAGACTCAATACAGTAAAAATTATAATCTTACCAAAATCAATCATCATGTTTAATGCAATCCCAATGTTGTTGTTATGTGCCATCAAGTCACTTGAGACTCTTAGTGACCCCATCTACAAGAGCCCTAAACCCTGCTCTATCCTGTGCCAACTTTACTGTCTCTGACACATCTACTCCCATTATTGACTTCAACTTCATATACTTTGAATATGTTTCAGAAGAGTTGATTACAGCGAACAAATTCAAGTAATTAGCTTTTTTAAATTTTTTTTTAAATCACAACAATGACACATAAACCACCATGAACACCATTGATTTAAAAAAGCATATATTGCTTTGAGAGTGTTAATTTCAGATGTGGTTATTGTTAAGTGCCATGAAGTCACTTGTGATTTTTAAAAAATTATTACATTTTAATAAAAGTTTACAGAGACTTTGGATTTACATTTATACATTGTTGCATACTTTCCTCCCTACCCACCCAACCCCCCCAATTCGCTTTTCTCTTTGAAGAAAAAAAAATTCTTTCATTATTATACAATTTTCTCCCTGAAGCCCTCTTTACTATGCAGCTCTTACTCTGGACTATTGTCATGGAAATAATACCTAATCATGTATTCCTTTTAAACAGTTGTCTCCCTCATCTGTTTCAATGCCATATACTTTTTTTTATCCCCTAATTTCTCAAGTTCCCCGAACCCCGATGTCAGTCCTGTTTTACAGTAGTACTAACGTATACTGGGGTATACTCATTTTGCATTAATTATACTAACATAACTTTTGTTTTTACTCCCTCCATTGTTGGGGAACAATCTCCTGAATATACCTTCTGTGTGTTCACAAACAAGTTAAAGTACACAATGTACTTCCTTCCAACACTGTCTGTTTGCTGCTGAAGCCCATGATGACCACTGATCCACACATTGTCCTCCCAGACAGCTTTGATGCTAGGTATCCTCTCTGTGAATAGGACCCGATCTTCAGGATGCAAAATCCTCTCACTAGCAGGCTTTCTTGTTCAATGCCATGTTCTATTGCTGTCATCCACCTTCCCTCTTCAGATGATGAATACCAAAAGATGTGTCTCTGGTATCAGAGTGCCCTCAATACGTCTAATCTTTTTATAAACCACCAAGGATATGGAAAACCTGCTAATAATGCAGATCAAGAGCATAGTACTTAAAAAGACATTTGAAGGGTGTGGGCTGTGCAAAGATGAGGCATAGAACCATAGGAAAGGAATGATCCATTTATCTATCCATTAGAATTCATAGTTAGAAATTATGAACTTGGGGAGAAAAATGAGACTAGAGATAGAATGATTGATTTTTTTCACATTCAATGATTTGTTCATCTCAAATATCTTTTTAAGAATCACAGATTGTGTCTATAGACATGGTCTTCACCTGATGGACTGCATCTGCGGAAAGAATCCCTGGAGAATCTCAATATCAGCAGTCAGAATCATGCCAGGCCAATAAGAGAAATGCAAATCAATACCATAATTCAGTACAATCTCATGCCAGTAATGGTGCTAAAATGTAACAGGATGACACACAGTTAATGTTGGAGAGAATGTGGATAGATTGGAACCCTCATACACTACTGTTAGTGAGATTATAAAAAAGTACAACCACTCTAAAAAGCAGTTGAGCTTTTCCTCTGAGGCAATGCCAAACTTCTTTCACAGTGGTTATACCATTTTACAATCCCACCAACAGTGTATCTTGTCATATCCTCTCCAACATTTATTGTTTGCTGTCCTGATGAACTTTGCCACTGCTACTGGAATGAGATGATATCTCATTATGGTTTTGATTTGCATCTCCCTTATTGCCAGTGAGTTTGATCATTTCTTCAACATGTATCTGTTGGCCTTCTAAATATCTTCCTCCGTGAAAATTCTGTCTTTTGCCCATTTTGTAATTGTGCTATCAGTCTTTTTCTTGTGGAGGCCCTGTAGGATTCTGTAATCGTTTTATGAGACCTTTGTCTGAAATGGTTTTGCCAAATGTTTTTTTCCCAGTCAGTATGTTTTCTTTTCACTCTGTTGGAAAAATTTTTCGATATACACAGGGATTTAATGTTTAGAAGGTCCCATTCATCAATTTTATCCTCTCCAGATTATGCATTTCTAGCTGTATTTGGTAGTCTCTTTATAACACAAACTAGGACATCTAAGCTTGATCCCAGTTTGTCTCTGATGAACTTTATGGTTTTGGGCTTTACTCCTAGGTCTGATCCACTAGTAACAGAGACATCAGGTCAATTGGCATACATATAGTCCACAAAGACAATGTTTTGTATCTGTGCCTCTTCCCTTCCTCCCAAGCAAACAGGCCATTTGCCACAAAAGACATATTCAAGAAAGATGGGGATGGCTCCTCTTGTTACCACACTATTTGGGAAGCAAGCACTAAGAAGCAGATGATAAGCTAAAGAAATCAACATTACATAATCTTTTTCAGTGTTTGAGAGTTTACAAAGTATATAACTGTGTATTATTCTTGTTAGCTGGCAATACTAGGAGTTCAATATATGTCCACAATTTCAAAGCCCCAAAAGGAATCTAAGAGCTAAAGGAAATAATTTGTTTTGTGTCAAACCTCAAGTGAACTGTGATTACTCTCTAGGAGGTCAAGGGATTAAATACACTGATTTTCTGTCACAAACATATAGGAAAATTACCTTTATGATTTGTGAACAAATTGTATATTATATTGTATATTTGTTTATAATAGATTTTGTCTCTTACATATTGTATTGTTGTTAGGGACTGTTGAGTCAATTATAACTCACAGTAACACTATGTGCAATACAAGAAAACATAGTGATCTTAAGCCATCCTCAAAATCACTGCTATAACTCAGCCCATTCATTGTCAATTAGTTTTGTTTAGGGTCTTTTTTAGGACAATCCTCGCTTTACCCAAGGGGGCTCTGGTGGCCTGGGGGTTAGGGTTTACTCTGCCAACTCAAGTGCCGACAGCTCAAATCCACAAACTGCGCTGTGAGAGAAAAGTGGACAATCTCCTCAAGTGTAATTTACAACTTCTAAAACCCCACTGTAGGGTCAATTATGAATCAGTTTTGACTCCTTGTCACATAACAACAGCTGCTTTAACCAGCAAGAGTCCTTCACCAGAATCTGATCTCTCCTGGGTATGTTCAAGGTACATGAGACAAAATCTTGCCATTATTCTAGCTTCTAAAAAAGCATTTTGTTGTACTTATTCACAGACATATTTGTTCCTTTCCTGGAAGCACATACTATATTTAATATGCTTTACTAGGGAATTCTAGTGGTAAGAAGTTGTGCTGCAATCCTAAAGGCACGTGTGTGTTTAGAATACACCAGCTGCTCTGCTGGTGAAGGATGGGCAATCTTCTCCCATGCAATTAACTGCCTCTGAAAACCTTCTGGAATGTCAGCTATAAGTTGGTTCCAATTTGATGGCAAACACCACCCCCACCACCTTAATTCAAAAGCATCAATTCTTCTTCACTTTTCCTTAATTTTAATTTTTCATTTATACAGACAATTGAAAATAATACAGCTTTGATTAGGTGAACCTTAGTCTTCAAAGTATTTGTTTTTTTAACACTTTGAAGAAGTAGCACGTTTTCCCAATGCAAGGTATAATTTTCTTTCATTTTTCTCCCTCATTAAACTTTGTTTTAGTGGGTCTCAAAATTCAGTGACAAATTTTTGGTCAATTTATTTTTACTTAAAAAGGATTGATTTTAGAAACTAATAAATATGCCACTCAAAAAAGAAAACAAATGGTCCATAAAACACTTTTTTCCTTCTGAAGGTTTTAAAATGTATTGTGACTGTTAATAACTCTTTTACTCTCAAACTCATATGACTCATTGAGTTAAATAGTTTGGAGACACATCCTGACACATTAGGACCTATTATAGCAGTCCCTGTACTGTGTCAGTCCACTTGGTTGAGTCTTTCTCTCTTCTGCCATCCCTCCACCTTCCCCAAAATGGTTGTCCCTCTACAATGAATAGCTTCTCCCAGCAATATGCCTGAAGTATGTGAGATGAAACTTTATCATCATTGCCTTCAAGGAACACTCTAGTTGAACTTTCTCTAAGACATAGTGGCTTGTTCTTTTGGCTCTTCATGGGATATTCAGTACTCTTCTTCAAAGGCATTGAGTCTTCTTCTGTCATCCTTATTTGATTATTGTCTAGCTTTCAGATGCATAGCAAACCACTAGAAAGACCACAGCCTGAATCATATGCACCTTAGTCTTCAACCTGACATCATTGCTCCTCAATTTGGTTGGAAGAGATTAAAACTTGTTCCCATTACCAAGAAAGGTGATCCAACAGAATGTGGAAACTATCAAACTATATAACTAATATCATATGCAAGCAAAATATTGCTGAAGATATTCAAAACCAGCTAGAATAGTACATAGATAGGAAACTTCCAGAAGTTTAGGCCGGATTTAGAAGATGCTGTGGCACCAGGGATATAATTGTTGATGTCAGATGGTAGAAATAAAAAATACCGGAAGAATACATTTATGGTTTATTGACTATGCAAAGGCATTTGACTGTGTGGATCATAGCAAGTTATGGCTAACATCGAGAAGAATGGGAATCCCAGAGCACTTAATTGTGCTCATGTGAAACCTATACCTCACCAGGAGGCTGTTGTTAGAACAGAGCAAGGGGACACTACGTGGTTAAGGTTAAGAAAAGAGTGAGTTGGAATTGTATCTTCTCTCCACATATATTCAATCTGTATGGTAAACAAATGATTAGAGAAGCTGCACTTTATGAAATAAGCAGGGTTGTTGTTGTTTTTGTTATGTGCCATCAAGTCGCCTGCGACTCATAGCGACCCTATGTACAACAGCCCTAAACTCCGCTCTGTCCTGTGCCAATTGCACTGTCTCTGACACTCCCATCCCAATTAT
>NW_006399918.1:6613398-6620931 GCF_000299155.1 Elephantulus edwardii | reverse complement strand
CTTGACATTGAGCCTCAATCTTGACATTGAAGCAGGGTAGGGTGAGTAAAAACCCCAAGGTGAAAGCACTGAGATGTGGCCATCTACAGGAATATGGTGCTGTGAATGACCATTCTGATGGTCTCAATCTGCTGAGAAATGAGAACATGCTGCAATTCCGGCCTCCCTTGGGAAAGCCCAGGGATAGGGTGGGGGCTTCTCTGCCAGTCCAGGTATTTTGATTGTTCCTTATGAGGTTAAGGAAACAGCATGATAAGTGGTTTGTGGACTCCCCTTGCCTCAGGGTTGCTGACTCCGCCTTTACTGGTGGCAAGCCAGAAAAAAGGCCCTGGCTAAGCAAGGAGAAGAGGGAAGGGGGTGACCTCATGTAAAAGTGTCTCATTAGTGGAGCAGCATTGAATCCACCATTTGTGCCAAACCCAGGCCAAGCTAGAGGCTCATGCCTGGCTTTGGAAAACAAAAGGGAAGTGTAGGAAGCATGGTCTCCTCTTACCTCAAGTTTGCAGACTCTCTTGTTGCTGGTGACAGGTCAGGAGGCAGGCCCAGCCTAAGCAAGGAAAACCAGAAGTGTCCTGTAAAAGTGTCTCATTTAAAAATGTGGGTTAATTTATTGGCTGCAAAAGTTGATGACGAGAAAAGTGACCAGCAGCCAAATGAGGTTTTTGTCGGCACTGTGGAAGCAGCTATCTATGGAAGAGATTTTACAAAAGAAATCTCAAGAATTCAAACTGAGAGTGTGCACCATAAAAACCGTAATATGAGGCCATCCTCATTCATCATCCTCTGATGAGATTGCTGGCATGGTCATGTAATATAGGTTGCTAGGTGAACATGCTGAAACAGGACAAACTGTGTTCCAGTTAGAGTATGCTGGTATAATTCAAGCTACTCATAGCCCATACAACTACCCCGAATTTTTTGTCTTGGAGAATGACTGTTGATAACCACGAATTGAACAAAGTGACACTGCCCCTTCGTGCTGCAGTGCTTCTACAGTGGATTTCATGGCTGCATGAGTAATTACAATGGATTTTTATCATCCTACAATATGCCACAAATAGGGAAGGGTGTACACCAGGGATGCATCCTGTCTCCATACCTTTTCAACATGTATGCAGAGCAGATTATCCGAGAGGCTGGGCTCTATGAGGAGAATTGTGGCATCAGGATTGGTGGAAGATCTATTAACAATCTCCGTTATGCAGATGACACAACCTTGCTTGCTGAAACTGAGGAGGACCTCATGCACTTGCTGCGAAGGGTCAAGGACTGCAGCCTTCAGTATGGACTAAGGCTCAATGTCAAGAAGACAAAGATTCTCGCCACTGGACCAATTGGCAGCGTCAGGATGGATGATGAAGAGATTGAGAGTGTTCACAGCTTCACTTTGCTCGGCTCCACAGTCAACACTCTTGGTACCAGCAGTCAGGAAATCAAAAGGCGTATCGCAACGGGAAAGTCTGCCGTTAGGGACCTCTCAAACGTACGCAGGAGCAACAGTGTCTCTCTGGAGACTAAGGTGCGCCTGATACAGGTCATGGTATTTGCAATCGCTTGTTATGCATCAGAGAGTTGGACAATGACTAGGGAGGACAGAAGGAGAGTGGATGCTTTTGAGCTGTGGTGCTGGAGAAGGGTACTGAATGTACCCTGGACTGCCAGGAAAACAAACAGATCCATCTTGGAGAGGATTAAACCAAGCTGCTCCTTGGAGGCAAGGATTCTGGGGCTTCGTCTGACATACTTTGGACATGTTGCCAGGAGGGACGGGTCCTTGGAGAGGGACCTCATGCTTGGGAGGGTGGAGGGACAGCGCAGGAGGGGAAGACCCTCTATGAGATGGATTGATTTGGTGACTGGGGTAATCGGGATGGGTGTGTCAGAGGCGGTGCGGTTGGCGCAGGATAGAGCAGGGTTTAGGGCTGTTGTGCATAGGGTCGCTATGAGTCGGAAACGACTCGATGGCACATAACAACAACAACAACATGCCACACAGTCTGGTGGCATAAGATTTAGCAACTTGATCCTGTCCTTCTAATGTGACATTGGTTTATTGTATTGATGATATTATGCTAACCTCTATTTTCTTTCAGATATAGAAGCAGCTGTCTCCAGTTTAGAGCAAGCATTGGAAACATGAGAATAGGCTATCAATTCCAACAAGGTCCGAGGACCTGGTTTATCTGTCAAATTCTTGGGAGTTGTCTAATAACACTAAAGTTATTCCAGAAAGATAAAGTGCAAGCTTTCCCTAGACCCACTACAGTTAAAGAATTACAGGCTTTTGTAGGTTTGTTGGGATATTAGAGGGTATTTATAGCCCAGCTGGCTCAAATACTAAGACTCCTCTAGGTGTTAACGAAGAAGATCACCTGGGACTGGGCTGATAAAGAAGAATCTGTATATAATACTGCAAAAAGGCAGTAGCCCAGGCACAGGCCATGCAAATAATGAGTGGTATTTTGCCTTCCAGTTGGATGTGTCAGCCACTAGTAAAAGCTATGGATAAAGATTATGGAAGACCATTGGACAATTGTGTGTCGCCAGTTGCGTTTTTATTTCCACTGTGGAAAAGGGCCAAGTGTCATAATATGCTCCTTGAACAGCAACTAGTTATTGTTTATGTGACAATGCAGATTAGTGAGGCAATTCTTGGGTTAATAAGGTACAGGTCAGGAATAAATACCCTTTAATGGGATAGATTGAGTCTTGGGCAGCAGTAGTCCAAGTGCCCTCTTTAGCAAAGTGGAAAGCTTATTTGGAACAGATGAATAGCAGTCTTCTTATCCAAGAGCTACAAAAGGTATTTGTAACTGAACCCTAACCTTAACCCTAACCCTAACCCTAACCCTAACCCTAACACTAACCCTAACCCTAGCCCTAAGCCTAACCTGTCATCTTTGTAGTGATAGAAAGGATTGATTATTACATGGCACTTGTGTGTCCATTATCATCCCCAGGCGGCAGGGATGACTGAAAAGTATAATGGTGTATTAAAGGAAAAACTAAAGGCCACCAGCTTGTCCTTCACCTTGAAGGTGTGAGTGAGACATTTGGACTTTGCTGTGATATTGTTAAATGAACAACCAAGAAGGACAGGAAAAACTCCTTTAAAGAGGATCTTGGATGGGTATCGAACCCCATCAAACAATCAATCTTGTAGTTAAGGAGGGCACATATAAGCTGATGCACCCTAAGTTAGGAGAGGGGGACAGTGTATTCATATCCTCTCTACATTTCTAGCCCCTGAAGAGACATATCAGTGGACACGGCCAGATATCTCAGGCAAGTCTAAGGATACATATATAGTTTACCTCCTGAAGTATGTGAGCAACATGTGTCAATGCCCCTACATAGGTCCTTCCATCTGGAATGGGAGAAGGTGGCCCTCTGGATAATGTGTAGAACTGTCACGAAGTGTGTACAGCAGGAATGGTCCAGATCAGACAGACAGCTGACTGAGAAAAGAATGATGTATGAATTGATGTATGAAATGATGTAAGGTAAATAAAGCTGACTCCTGAGAGGCAGTATGCTGGAAGCATCCCTGTTTGTTTTATTCTTCTTGATTTTTTTGGTGGGTTTGTAGCAGAAACAGGTGGCCCTACCTATTCACACAGTAGATGTACTTGGGGGAAGAGTGTTGTCAACCTTACACCAGCTGTCACAAAATCAGGATAATGTATATCACCAGTGGAAGCAAGAAAAGGGGACAACATGGTGATTTTATCCTACAGTTCTATTTGTTTCAGGTGCCAGTGTGAAAGAAATGAGACGCTGAGGGTGTCTAAACATCACTTTATTGCAGTCCACACAGACTGTAGGAAGGAAGCAAGCTACGGGTGATGTGGGACCTTTCCCATAAAGTTCTTTAAAGAACTTTAATTTTTCCTTCAGTTCTTTCATTTTGAAAAATGCTGAGCTGTTCTTTCCTTTTGGTTTTCTAACTTCAGGTCATTGCACATTTCATTTTAATGCTTTCTTTTGTCTTCTCCAGTTGTCCTTTTATTCCTTTTTAATAATTTTTTTCATTGTTGAACATTTTTCTTCCTCCCCAATCACTCTACAATGCACTCCTTATTGCAGATTGTTGCCATACATATAATGCCTAATCATATAATATTCCTTACTGATAGTTCTTCCCCTCATTGGTTCTAATGCAGTGTTCATTATCTATCCACACTTTTCCCATTCTCTCCCCAACCCCCTGTCTGTCCTATTTCACAACAGTGGTATTTATCCTTTCAAGTTGCCCTTTTAAATCTTCAGCTTTTTCATTTCACTGTTTTTGTTTTGATTTAGCTTTCTGTGTTGAAGAGTAAGTTTCAGAGTCTTTTCTGATATCTATTTTTGTCTTTTTTTTTCATTTTAATGACATTTTGTTTTCTTCATGGGTTGTGTCCTTCTGATCATTCCACAACTCATCTAATCTTCAGTAGTTAGTGTTCGAAATATTAAATAGAATCTTAAGAGAGTTTTAAAGTCAGGTGGGATAACTCAAGGTCTTTATCTCTCAAGTACTTGTTTTCATTTTCTTTTGTCCTATTTGAACTTGAATGTGAGTAATTGATGATCTGTTCCACAGTCAACCTTTGCACTTTTTCTCACTGATGATCTTGAACTTTCCATCTGTTTCCACAGATGTTGTCAATTTGATTCTTGACTATTCCATCAGGCAAAGCCCATGCGTATTATTGTTATTTATGGCTTTTTCAAAAGATATCTGCAAGGAATAAATTCCTGATTGCACAAAATTTCATCTTGCAATTTCTTGCCTCATTTCTGTGACCAAGAACTTATTTCCCAGCTGCCAATTTTTCTTTGTTTACAGTTTTTTCATTTCAGTTATCAGTGATTATTATTGCATCTTGCATGCATGTTCTGTCATCAGTTTCAGACTCTAGAAGTCGGTAGAAATTCTCAATTTGTTCTTCTTTGTCTTTACTATTTGGTGCATATACTTTAATAATATTCATATTAACAGGTTTTTCTTACATGCATATGGTGTTTTTCTATCACTGGCAGCACTGTTTCTCAGGACAGATCTTGAAATGTTCTTTTAAACAATGAATGTGAAGTCATTCATTTTTAATTTGTCATTCCTGGTAGTAACTAGGTAACATTCATTTGTTTGGAAGAGTGAAATATACCACCTGCTCCCTAATGCCTACATCCTCGATGGTGAGCATAAAGGCGAGCCTCATTCAGCCCAAACTATGTTGAATGAGATATTGCATTAAACAGCCATCAAGGTCAGGAGGAAGAAGAGGAAGAGAGAGGTCACAGATGAGAAATAGGAAATAAGAAGTTCTCTTTCAAGAACTAACTGGGGAGGAAGATAGAGAAAACAGTGCAACAATGAATGAATGAAAACCCAAAATCTCTGTAAATGTTCATTAAAATTAATAAAATTTAATAATAAAAAATTAAAAAAGAAAGAAGTTCTCTTTCATAGCTTGGTTTTTGTTTTTTTTTTTAAATCCCTGTCATATCTGAGCCCATTTTACTGTGCTAGATGTCACATCCCAGGTGCCGGCCAAAGCTGAACACTCAGGGCCAGTGATTGAAGTGAGAAATAAAGCACAAGAAGCTGAAGGAGTTTTAAATATTACTTTATTGTGCGTGACATGCTCTGTTTGTAGCTTTTCTTCTTGATGGTAGTGAGGTCCACCCGCCACTTCTGGAAGTGACTATTCTTAAACTTAGCAGGATGGTAAAACTGACTAATTCCCTCCTTAGAGTTCACTCTCTACTAGGTGAGACCATATCTGGTGGTCTAATCATAAAGAAGCAGCATTGCAATCCCAAAGGCATGTGGTTAGAATCCATTAGCAGCTCTTTGGGAGGAGGAAGGGCAACTCCTCCTGTGTGATTTTATTGCCTCTGAAAACCCACTGGGGAGTCAGCTATGAGTCAGTTCTTACTTGATGACACTCAACAACAACAACAACAACAACAACGACATATAACTTAGTTTCTGTTCAATACCTTTTCTGATCCATGGAAATAATAAGTTAATAGAGGACCACTATGGGCTCTGGTGGCCTAGTGTTAAGGAACTGAGCTGCGATCCCAAAGGCATGTGGTTCAAATCCACCAGCTCTACTCTGTGGGAGAAAGACGAGCAATCTTTTCTTGGGCAGTTAACTGCCTCTGAAAACCTGCTGGAAAGTCAGCTATAGATTGGTTCCAACGTAAGGATACACAACAACAATTCTGGTGGCCTAGTGGTAAAAAGCTGTGCTGCAATCTCAAAGGCATGCAGTTTGAATCCACCAGCTCTTCTGCTAGAGAAGTATGAGAAATCTCCTCCAGTGAAGTTAACTGCCTCTGAAAACACCAGAGAATCAGCTATGGTTCAGTTCTTACTCTATCGTATACAACAAAACAACATGTCAGTCTGGAGACTAAACTACACCTGATCCAGGCTATGGTCTTTGCAACTGCTTGCTATGCATTAGAGAGCTAGACAATGAGTAAGGATGACAGAAGCAGAATTGATGCTTTTGAATTGTTCTGCTGGAGAAGAGTCTTGAACATATACCATAGACCACCAAGATAACAAACAGGTCTGTCCTGGAAAGGGTGAAACCAAATTACGCTTCAGAAGAAAGAATTTTGAAGTTCCATCTCACATGCTTTGGGCATGTTGCCAGAAGGGACCAGTTCTTGGAAAAGGACATCATGCTCTGAAGGGTGAAGGGACAGAGTAGGAGAGAAAGACCCTGCATGAGATAGATTGACACAGTAACTGGTGTGGTGGGGGTAGGTGTGTCAGAGACCGTGATATTGGCTTAGTTTAGGGCTGAGTTCAGAGCTATTTGGTATAGGATTGATATGAATCACAAGTGACTCCATGACACAAAACAACAACATAAAACCAAAACAAGGTCTGTTTTGGTCCCATCACAGAAGGAGGGAGGTGTTTTCCTCGCACTTTTTGAATAAGATGGATAGCTCTCTTCTTACTTTGAATGGCAATAAAATGTGGTGTTGAACACAGTGGTCTGAGAGTGAGAGTATGTGTTACTGTGAACATCAGAGGTATTTGGGAGGCCAATATATGTTTCAGTGATTAACCTGGGACTCAGTAGCAGATAGTACTTAAAGGAACATGACAGTCAAAACATGAAGTGTGTATTAACTAGAGAAGTCTTATTTGTTAACACATAGGGCACAAATCTTGAGAATTATGAGCTCAAAAGTGCTGGAAATCTCCCAAGAACGGAGAGAATAATGCAACAGAAATTTTAGTAGTGTTAATGTCAGCTGAGTATAATACCTGGGACTGGAATACGCTACATAAGTATCAACTAAAGACATGAAGTTGGTAATCATACTGGTTATATATGAGACTCTCCTTTATTTAAAAATATACATTTATCTAGAGGTCAAGGACTGTGATGTATAATACAGTTAATATAGTCTACTTTTACTGTTGTTGTTGTTGTTATGTGCCATCAGGTCGCTTGCAACTCATAGCGACCCTATGTACAAGAGCCTTAAACACCGTTCTATCCTGTTCCAACCTTG
>NW_006399918.1:6603843-6612093 GCF_000299155.1 Elephantulus edwardii | reverse complement strand
CCCAAACATGATGTCCCTCTCCAAGGACCAGTCCCTCCTTGCAACATGCCCAAACTATATCAGACGAAGCTTCAGAATCCCTGACTCCAAGTAGCATTCTGGCTTCACCCTCTTCAGGACAAACCTGTTTGTTCTCCTAGCAATCCATGGTATATTCAACACTCTTCTCCAGCACCACAGCTCAAAGGCATCAATATTCTTTCTATCATCCCTAGTCACTGCCCAACTCTCTGATGCATAGCATGTAACTGTGAAGACTACAGCCTGGATCAGGTGCACCTTAGTCTCCAACCTGACGTTATTGCTCTTCAGTACTCTTGAGAGGTCCCTCACTGCTGACTTTCATCTCTTGAGTATTAGTTTCCCATTCAGCAATTTATATATGATTGTTTTGTGATATTGGTTGCAGTCTCTGCTGTTTGTCAGTTGTCTCCCCATTGACACCTTAACTTCCCAATTTCTATGCTTCTACTTTCTTTCCTTTTTTTTTAAATTATAGTGGTTTATTTACAAAGTTATCTACATTGTTTTCCAGACCAGATCTTTCCAATTTGCTTTACTCAAACCTCCCTCCACTCATCAAATTGTGTGACATTATGATTAACCATTTAACCACTCCTGCCACCTGCCCGTTCTAACCCCTCTCCTCCCCCTACTTTCCTCTTTGATGCTCATACTCATTCTACAATAATGGTCTTATGCAATATTTGTCCTTATGGGACTGAGTTAGTTCATTTAGCATAATGCTCTCCAGCCCCTCTAAAGTTAGGTAGTAATTTACAAAATCACTGGTCCTGTCTGTTGCATAGTATTCCATCCTGTGAATATTCCATAATTTCTCAATTCATTTGATTGTGGTTGGACATTTGGACTGTGTCCAGGTTCTTGCAATGATGAATAACGTTGCTATGAACATTGGTATACAAGTCTCTGTTTGTGCCTCAGTTCTCATTTTTTGGGGGTATATTCCAAATAGTGGAACTTCTGGATCATATGGAATTTCTAAGTTCAACTTTTTAAGGAAGTGCCAAAATGCCTTCCAGAATGATTGTACCCATTTTACAATCCCACCAACAATGTTTAAGAGTTCATCTTGCCACATCCTCTCCAACATTTATTACTTGGAGTGGGAGAGGAAGCAGGAAGGAGAGAAAAATGTTTTTTGGAGAGACTAGAATGGGTCCCCTCTCCTGGGATGAGAGAAGAAGGTGCTCTCTCTTCCTCTGCCCCTGCTATCTATGCCCAAAGTCTGTTGGGATTGATCACTTTTGGGTCTCCCTGCAGGTCTTGTGAGAATGGGCACTATATGGTAAGACTCCTTTGGTTCCTGCTGGATGTGCTGTTTGTAAATTCACGGAGGAAGGACAGAACCCAGTTCTGGCCAAGAAAGACAATTTATTGAGGAGAAACTGCTGGACTTACTCCAAAGTAGACACCAGCCCCCACTTAAAGTTAGAGAAGGGTTTTATATTGTCTTACAAGGAAATTAGGGAAGGGGATGTTCACAGTTGTTTTTAACAAGATAGAGAAGTAGACTGGGGTCTCATATAACTATTCCTGGAAATGGAAGTAGAACAGTTTTTGCTGCTGCTTCTGTGGTTTGATAATTTGGTGTCTATTTTGGGAAAGGAAGGGAGACCAGCTCTGCCAGCCTAACATTCCAGCCTTTTGTTACAGGATTGGGGCCATTGAGATTTTTCTTTTATAATTACTTCCTGCTGGATGGGGGTAAGGGTTTAAAGGAGGAAAAAGGCTGTTGATTTTAGGCAGCAGAGCTGGCAGGTGCGATGATGGAGAATAATGGTTGGTACTCAGTTGGTAATATGAGGAGTTCAGGCACTGTGTGGTTGACAACGTCTCTTATATATGCTTCTGTAGAAAACTAGAGAGAAATTGTATAAGGCTGTGGAAGGCATGTATGCAGACTCCAGTTCAGTTTTCTGCAAGCAGTGCTAATCTTAGTTGTCTTAGATAAAGAATAACTTTAAAGTAGAGCATCGAGTGGTATTATTTCACAAGAAAAGGGTGTGATTACAATAAGAGGAGGAAATATCGCTTACTACTTTTGTGCAGGTAATTGAAAGTAGGCGGATAACATTTGATGTAGGGAAGATTATATTGTTTGCTAGCTGATTTATAAGAGTTATTTTGTTGAGGTTTGAGGTGTAATTTTTAATTAGCTGCAATAATTTTCTGTCATAGGGGTAGACAAAATTAACAATTTTTAGTGTTTAAGAGTGTTGGGCTGGTATGATTTAGAACTTGAAAGATGGCATTTAAAAAGTGTTTTACAGGAGCTTTTTAGTCAATTACGTGGGAGAGTTTCTTGGATGGGTACTAGGCTTCATATACTTTTAAGAGAAAGTTTGCTATTGAGAGTTATTATCTTTTTAAAAAAATTTTTAAATTGTATTTTATTATTTCATATCGGTGTACTGTGAAACCAGATCTGACTGGTATAGGAGGAGACTGCCCCTCCTTCTCCAACAGAGCATCTGGTGGATTTGAACTGCATACCTCTGGAATTGCAGTGCAGCTTCTTGCCACTAGGCCACCAGAGCTCCCTTGAAAGTTATTATCTTAAACAGCTGGCTATATAATTTTTAACTTTGGGGTATGTTGAGGCTTATTGGTATTGAGTTATTACTTTTTACTACTATTTGAAATATTGGGGTAAAAACAACTTTAGTATTTACTTTTAATAACAAGCCTCTTTTTAATAAAAGTACAGAGTTTTAGATATAACAAGAAAATGATAAATAAACAATACTTTACTTTATCTACAATTTAACAGGGGAGTTTGAGATTTCTTTACAGGTTTTTAAAAAATGCTTATAATAGTAACTTGGTGGAGGGAAAGATTGTATGATTTTAAATTATTGTTGTTAAGAAAATGAATTATCTTACTAGCAATGTCCATGTATACTCAAGGTGTCTCCAGGCATATGGTGATACTGTGTCAATCACTTGTTGAATCTCTGAGGGAGCCAAGGTCCCATCAGTTTGACTGCTCTTCTGCTACCAAGACTCACTTGGGGCATTGCTGAGCTAGGTGTTTATGAGAACTGCACTGGAAGTAAGTGACAGGAGGCTCCTCTCTGTCCCTTTACTTTCTTGAGGTATTCTTTGGGTAGGTTTTCCACACTGGAAGAAAAAGCCTTGGAACTGAGTTTTTTGGGGCATGTTTGCTGAATGAAAAAAAATATTCTGTGATAGCAGTTTTAAGAACTTTACCTATTAGTGAGTCCTTCTTTTCCAAGTTTTTGTTGTTGAACACTGAAATGTTGTTAAGTGCCATCGAGTCGCAGGCGAGTCATAGCGAACCTATGAAGAAGAGTCCTTGACGCTTGGGTGCCTTTCATCCTCTCTCCAAGTCATAGGGTTTCCGGAGGCAAGCTATTATGGAAGTGGGCGCCACTCCTCCCTCCACTCTGAACACTGAAATAGCAGCAGTTAAAAATTAATTTGGGTTACTTTGGTGGCTTAAAGCTTTTTTCTGAGTTTTTTCTTAATATCAGGGCCAGGCTGATTGATAGAATGGGAATTTAACCCTTTCTTTTCTCATGAGACTTACTGTCTAAATTAGTGAATTTTAAAAGTTATAGGGTTCTTGAAATTTGGAACTTTTTTTTTTTAACTTCTGGCTGAAATTTTAAGGTGGGTGGAAAATACTGTGAGGAAAAGAGAAACAAAGCAAAATAAAAAACGTATTTTAATAAAAGCAAAAATTCTAAGTATATGTGTTCTTCTTGTTATTAAGTGCCGAAGAGTCGCCGGCAACTCATAGCGACCCTATGAAGGAGAGTCCTCAACACTTGTGTGTCTCTCATCCTCTCTCCAGGTTCACAGGTTTTCTGGAGGCAAGCTATTATGGAAGTGGAGGCAGCTCCTGCTTCCAAGCTTGTTTTAATTGGGGAGTTTTACCCAACAGTATCCATCATGGGTAACCAACCATTAACACATTTGACACATCAGCCTCACAGCAACCACAAGTTACAGCTGTACAGCAAGTGGACACACCAGGGCTATATGACCTAGAGGAATGCTTGAACAAAAATAATGAAAGACAGCCCTCAGGCCCTACGGTATCTTACTATTATCTGGCCTTCCCAAATGCTGGCAAACTTTGGGCCAGACACCCCCCAGGTCATCTGGCAGGTCCGCTTTGCCAACGCCCCCCTTGAAGCAAATAGAACACCACAAGCACCTGGATCCCTCCATATCTGCGGCTCCTCAAGACGCCAGAGGCTGCATGCAGTTGACACTATGCCTCCCCATAAGTATGTGTAGTCTTACCTTTTATTAACTTTTTGCTTGTTTATTGCTTCCACTTCCTGTATCCTTAGTTGCTGTTACTTGAGAGAGGGGAAGGGTATAGGAGCTTGATGGATTTGCCTGTGTGTTTTGCTCTGGAGTGCTGGGGGAGGATGTTATGCTGGGTTGGGTTCAAAGAAGGTGGAGAAGTGATACTTAATTTCAGGAAGAGAGTGATATTTTAGTTGTAGAATATTTTTTTCTTAAGTTTTGTTTTTGGGTGTTTTTTTTTAACTAGAAAGTTAGTTATAGGGAGCTAAAATACTGAGCAAAATGAGTAGAGGGGAAGTAAGAGAAAAGCAGAGAGTGAAAAAGTTTGGGTGCAGTTTAGATCTGGGAGAGGACAGAGGGGAGGAGAAGGGAGGGGGGCTATAAGTCAGAAGTGGAGGTGGAGAGGTCCTCCTGTGGTGGGGTAGTATTTGCATACAACAGAGGTGGGGGAGCATGAGCTGTAGGGGTAGTTGAGAGATCAGTGGGATCAAAGGTGAGGGAGTTTTGATCAGGAGGGGGAGAGGGCTTAGAAATAACTAAAAGAATTTGGTAAGTACATAAGTTTTGTCTGACAGAAAGAGAGTAGAGCTCAAAGAAGGACTGGATGTACATAGAGGATTTCTGACCATTTGCCATTGCATTGATAGAAATTGTTGAAGTCTCTGAAAATGTTGAACTCGAGTGTCCCATTTTAGGGCTATTGAGACCTATTATTTACTTGATATTGTGGCTACCCTGTGTTCTTTTGACTATCCTGTGTTCTTACAATAATAGAGTATCAAACAACGGAGGAGACATTGCAGCAGAGGGGTTCGAGAAGAGTGGGATTGGCTAGCTCCATGATTGGGGAGGGAGATAAGTAGTGAGGGTTCATATATAGAGAGAGAGACTTAAGGGAATAAGGCATTTCTTACTTCCTTTTATCCTCACGAGAAGAAAGTCTGCTCATGATATGGGCATCCCCAGCATCAGGAGAGAGGTCAAGGTGGCTGAGGCATCTACCTGACCTAGTGCTGGAACTTTTAGAGTCTGAAATGAGCAGGAGATCTGAAAAACGAGAATCATTGTCACTTACCCTAAATTGGTTTGGTGTTGTTCAGAAGGCCAGCAATGGCAAGAGGCAGAAAGCCTCAGAGAAGGGTGTCCTTTCAGCAGTTCAGAGACAGTCAGGAGGCAGATCAAATGCATGGAGGAATGAAAAGAATTAGGGCACCCCAGCACGTCCTAGGTGTCTTTAGGCCAGGAGAGAGGGACAGATTACATATAGAGGAGAGACAGAAGCCAATTTTTCAGAGTTTTCAGAGAATCTCAATATAAAATTAGGGCAAATTCCAATCCTACATCATGTAAACAATAGGAGGCATAGGTTGCTTACTAGCCACCACTGAGCTTATGAATGAGTTTGGAAGAGATCTCCAGTCTCTGTGGGTTAGGTTTACAAAGAGGAAGGGAGGGAGGGAAGGATGGGGAGGGAGAGAGAGAGAGAGAGAGGGAAAGAGAGAGAGAGAGAGAGGGATGAGAGAGAGAGAGAGAGGGATGAGAGAGAGGAAAAGTTAGAGAATCAGGGTTTGTTGCTTCCTGGTTCCTGGCAAATTCCCCTCCTCGGTTTTCAGCATCAGAAATGTAAGGTCTCTAAGAAAGGATAGAACCCAGATCATTCCAAGAAAAGACAGTATATTGAGGAGAAACTGCCAGGCTGACTACAAAGTAAAGACCACCTCCCATTTAAAGTTAGAGAGGGGTTTTATATTGTCTCACAGGGAAATTGGGCAAGTGGATGTTCACAGTTGTTTTCTATAAGATAGGGAAGTAGACTGGGGCCTTGGATAATTATTCCTGGAAAATGGAGGTAGAACAGTTTCACATCCGTAACAGAGAAACAGAGCATAGCTGCTGCTTCTTGTGGTTTGATCATTTTGGTGACTATTCTGGGAAAAGAAGGGAGAGCAGCTCTGCAGCTCTAACACTGTTAGCTGGCGCTGATTAGTTGGTGTCACTCTCACTCCCTTATATTCCACTTCCTGATTCTTTTCTGGACCTACGATGGTCCCCTTATTTTAAATCCTTGCATTAACAATTAATATTCATTCTTATTCATAAAAAAAATATAAAAACCAAACCAACTCATTGCTGTCAGGTTGGTTCCAACCTACTGTTAGTTCACACAAGGGGTTCTTTCACAATCTTCTGATTCTTGAATAAAATTTAGAGTTGTTAAGGTGAGAAAGCAAAGTCATTTCCCAGGACTCTGTACTTCACCTCCAACTTTCCGCCTTCCCCAAGTGAATGAATATTCAGTAAAAGGCTGATTAACCAAGAAGAGTCAGACAATATCCAAAGCACTTTATCTTTGGGATCAGAGAGAATTCTCTAAAAAACTGCCCTCCCTTCTAAGGATGGTTATTGATTTTTATACTTAGATTAGGTATTAATCTATTTAGCATATTACTATTGTTAGTTCAAAGGTATACATAAAAGACTAGTTTACACACAGTTACTAGTAAACAGACAATGTGATGTACAGTTTACATATGGCTCAGAAAAATGCCGTTTCAAAAGACAAATGCTCATTTAGGAAAGATGCATTCCTTTCCCAGTAAAGAGGCAGTTTAAGGTAATCTGCATAACTATAGAGAAGTTAAAATAGGGCTTGAGGACAAAACAAATATTAATTGGACAGTTCAACTAGTTTTGCTGCCTGGAAACCTAGAATATAAAATTTTTAGAGCTATTCCATGTGTTCATGTGTTTGTATAATCCTGAATTTATTAATACTACCCTATGACTCTAGTGACCTATATTGGACTTCCAAAGTTGTTTTTCTTAACGAGAGGAGACTAGCTTTATCCCTGAGAGAGTTTGGTGGATTAAAGCAGTAGAGGAGAATTAGCTTTTGGAAAAAGCATGGAAAATGCCACCAGATAGTCTCAAAGGAAGAAAGCCAGTGGGAAGGACATGTGGTGTGGGCTGGACAGGCCTGGGAAAGGTGGAGCCTGGGCTGGGTTTGCATGATTTTATTTTCCCCATAAAAGGTTGAGCAATTGACCTACATCAAAGTTCTCTGCAGTTGAAGCACTGAGTCCCTATATGATTGGGATTCTTAGTTTTGACATCTGGAAGAAGGTGGAGAAAGTTTTCTGTCCTGGTGAAGAAGAGGCATCTGGAGGAAGCCCTGATACCATCCCAGGTGTGGTTTAGTCTCAGTGACTGGGAGTTTCAGGGAAAGAATCCCATGGTCTAATGGGTATTTATAGAACCAGATGGATATGGGATCTATTCTGAGAGGTATTAAAATATCCAGAACCCCTTTCCATTTTACGTTTCTTGATACAGAAACCACAGATCCAGTGACCTTGTATGTCTTGTTTCCCTTTAGAGGACAATGGGCAGATGCTGCTTCCTGCTATTCCTCTCAGTGGCCATCAGATGGTGCAGTGCAGGTAAATATAAGAGCAGCAGTTCCTTCGGCTCAGATCTGCAGTTCATTGAATGAAGCTGGTCTATGTAGCTATAAACTAATTAATGGGCAAGAGGGGTCATTGAAATGCATAGTCACCACATTTGGCAGCAGGCACACGGTGCTAACTGGTTCCTGCTTTTTTGTCTTCTTTGGGATCCACCTTTAGGTAGTCAGGCTGAAGCATGGCCCTGGTGGACAAGGCCTCTCTGTGTGGTTCTGAGGGGATTCAGGGAAGCACAGTAAGGATTCTGCTCCTCCCAATTACTTCTGATTCTCTGGCTTTGGCTTCAGGTCCTTCAGAGGGTGGTGCATTGGCTGTGTCAAGAGAACATACTCCACAAGTCTCCCAATTCATTCCTCACAGGATCCATAAACCTGACAGCTTTCATTTTACTGAGTTCTATTTCTCAATTAAAAAGCAGATATATCTATCTCATTATAAGTAAGTAAATTTTTAAAAAGTATAAAAAATTAAAAAAGTAATT